>NW_011887806.1:332329-365115 GCF_000806365.1 Fopius arisanus | reverse complement strand
TATTACCGATTTCGAATAGTTTCGTTGGAGGAAAATATTGCCGACAGGAAGATATTACCGATTTCGAATAGTTTCGTTGGAGGAAAATATTGCCGACAGGAAGATATTACCGATTTCGACTAGTTTCGTTGGAGGAAAATATTGCCGACAGGAAGATATTACCGATTTCGACTAGTTTCATTGGAGGATTTGAATTTTTATAAATTACCCGGTAGCACGGGGCACCCCCGGATCAGTTTGAGCGCAACGAAGCGACAGCTGTTCGCCGGTTGGTTGTTCCATTCGATTGTCTCGCTCTTGATGATTGATGATCGTTTGGGGTTGCTCTGCCTTGACTCCTGGCGTCCTTTCTCTATATCTCCATCTCTATCACTCCGGCCCTCCGCTTTTTCCTCGAGTTCCATTTGCCTTTTTTTTTCACCCTCCGGTTCTCTTCCGCTTTTCCTTTTTTGTACTATCCACTTCTCGTTCTCTTTTTTTTTTACATCGGATGAAACGTCGATCGAGACATTCCACCGTGTCTTCACCAGATGCTGATACCGGAGTGATAGCATTCCGCGGGTGAGGACGGGAAATGTATCGTGACACGTGTCTATTTTTTTTAATCGCAAAAATCCAGAAATTTTTTTGTCAATTCAATTTTTAGAGTCGATTTTCTCACGGAATTGTTGCAGGAAAAATCTGGTTGTCTATAGATTTTTATTTAATTAAAACAACAAATTAAATTGTTTCTGTACGGTGGTAGCGATAAATGAAAATAAATAACGTCGATGCCAGTTTTTTTCTTGAGTTTTTCGTTTTTATCGTCATTTCACGAGAATTCTCGGGATAATGTTCGCCTCGACGTGCACCGGAGTAAAAAATTCTAGCATTCGCGAGGATCGCCTCATGTAAACCTAATGCCCTCGCTCCTTCCGGTATTTTTTACACGACAAGTACCAGAAGTTTTACATTACCGAAAAGTTGACGTCCGTGCCCCAGTCTCGGTTGAATTCCACCTCCATTTTCCTTGAGTCACATTTTCCCAGGCACTCGCAACAACAAGAAAATTCACCGAGAAAAATATCCCGTAAAAATCCCGGAAAATTTGACATCACGCGAAAAATTTCCACTCCTCAACTTGCACGTCATTTTTATTTTCGTCCTACGTTCTACGGAACTTTTCCGTAATTTCCATTAAACTTTTTCCGAATTTTCCACTCGTAAAATATCCCGTAAAAATTCCGGAAAATTTGACATTACGCGAAAAATTTCCACTCCTCACCTTTCACGTCATTTTATTTTTTTTTCGCGAATGGAAATTCGTGTTTCGCGTGTCGGCCTTCGTTCTGTGGAACTTTTCCGTAATTTCCATTGAACTTTTTCCGAATTTTCCTCTCTCCGTATAAACAACGAGTTTAACGGACCCGACAAATGGAAATTCATCGTTCGCGTGTCGGTGAAATTCAGGAACTGCGTCCTGGACGTATTCTCTGGATTTTTTTTTCGGCAGTTCAGAGGATGGATCGTGAATGGAGCGCCCTACCTGGGCCCCCCTCGTGGTCATAAATCATGTCGACGTGATACGACCCCTCGGCGTTTTCCCGCGTCACAACCCAACAGATCGGCGAACGACCAGCATCACCTGGGGGTTTTATCCGCTCTCATTCGGCTTCACCTCGGGTGAGTTCCTATTTTTGGATAATTAGTTTAATTATTACCATTTTTACCGCTATTTCTTCCGTGACGTGTGCAGTGAAGCTATCGCGATCTCGGGTATCGATTTCTCTCGAATAACGCGTTTCCCTCGTATTTCAGTGGTTTCAGTGCTTCCGAGGGGTGGGAGATCATAAATTTCGGGACACTTCATACTGATTCCAAATAAGTCCCTTCGGGCCGAGGGGTTAGTTCGTCTCTCGCTTTCACTCTGTGCAGACGTGCTTTTTCCGTTTTTCAAAATTTTTTCAATATTCTTCAAAAATGTGAAATCGGTCCTCTAATTTTTGATTGAAGTCTTTTTTTTGGCGTTGAAGTAGCACGATGATAGCCCCAGGTATGAATACCCTAAATTTATATTATTTATTAAACAAAAAAACTTTCGGTCAATACTTATTCTATTCGCAATGTAGTATTATTCATAATAATTCATTTAGAAGTGAAAAAATAATGGGTTTATTAAAAAAACAAAAAAAAAGATTTATACATCAATAATAATTTTTTCCGTTATTTTTATTTTTATATTTTATTTTGAGGCAATTTATTTATTTATTTTTCATTTCTTCACGACGTGGATAATAGAAAAATGGCGATCACAAGGAGAAATCTTTGGGGTGAGTGAAAAAATGTACTCAATTTTCCAGAAACTCAAAAATAGAATAAAAATAAATAATGCTGGATTTTAATAAAAAATTAAAATTTTGAAAAATATTTTTATGGATTAGGGTTACGGTCGGTGATGCCACCTGGTGGAGAGACCCAGAAGTCCCCCCTAAAAACAGTCCCTCGGCCACGAGACAGATGTCTCCAGTGTTTCCAAATAACTCTTATATACTCGTCTCTTCCCCCTCCCTCAAATCGGTCACCGAAAATTAGAGTGGGGGACGGAATCTCTCCAATCTCCGTTCGCGATTCATGACCCTCCGGTCCCCGCACTTCCCACATCCGCTGGCTTTCATACTCCTTTCACAGAGCGAATTCGACCCATTGAATATTTATATTCATTCGGCGTAAATGCGAAGAAATTCCGCATTTAAACAGTACCCCATGTCCCCGGAGTTGGTGTTAAAATCCAATAAAAAAAATAATTCGATTATCTTCGCGATTAAATTCGCGGGGGAGAGGGTGGGAGGGAGTCGCGAAAATGGCTATTTTATCAAATTTTCCGCCAATAGCGAGTGGTAAAAATTAATTGGAGGGAATTGATGCGGCTGAATTGAACGGGAATTCAATCCGCGTTGCAGCCATTTTGTATCTAGATTGCAAGTGTATTGATCGAGCCCGAGCAACAGCCGACATCGTAGTATCAGAATGACAGGCCTGGCAGATGGAATTGCGCGGAACCCCCCCCTTGTGCCATTTTACCATGCCATTTTCCCTCGGCTTCCACTTTCTCTCTTCAATGGCCCGTCCGATCACCATCCAACCCCCGTCTACCCTCTTCCAACCCCTCGTCACCGCCTATAGCAGCGTGCATCCCCATATTAACATCCCCATCCCCTCGACGTTGTGAAAAAAAAAAAAAAATAATGTATTTCCACCGCGGATTGGTACTCCTGACAAGCGAAAATAGTTTTTCGGATGGCACGTCTCCAGGGCACTCCCAGGGTGTCCACCCACACGTGAAAAATTTATATTTCAAAATATATGTCAATTATATCCGGGCATATGTCACATAAATTTCGGTAGAAATATATTGTACGAGATATATTTTGATGAGTGATATTTCTTACGAATTATAATAAGAAAATAATAATCAAATTTTTGACTAAAAATATTTGTAATATAACATAATAAAAAAATTATAACTGATATATCGTTTTTTGTCAAAATTATATCTTAAATATATTCAACATATATTTTGAATCCATCAGTCATATATTATATAATAATATTATTATAATATATAATATAATTCATACATATATGAACGGTGAAAAATAAAATATATATTTAAAAAATATTTATATGATGACAAAACAGAAAGTAAATATATTAATATAATACAATAATAATAATAATAATAATAATAATAATAATAATAATAATGTCTGTAATAAATTGATTGATTTTTTTTCAAACTTTATATCCTCTTAATTTTTTTATAAATTATCCATTATTTATTACTATTATTATTTAATTATTCATAATTTTATATTTTTTATTAAAAATAAATGAAAAACATAACGTTTTCACCAAATAATTTTCAAATCTGTAATTACGATTATCTCTTATTATATTTACAAAAATTCTTCAGGCCATTTTCTTATTTCTTGCCGCGCGCGGGTATTATTGCACTTTTTAAAATAAAAATCGTTTGATTATGCCGTTGGGTCGAAGTAACTTCTTGTAATAACAGAGTTTCATTAAAATTTTTATGACCCCAGGTGGAATGAAAAAAAAGGGGAAGAAATGAGACGTTGAATTTCAGTTATCTGAGGCCATTTGTGTTTTCTATGCATGGAATTTCCAATCTCCTCAACGGCTCTTGATTCGTCTCCACACGAAATGTCTCACTCTCGGGACAATCCGATGGATTACCTCAGAGGGTGGTGATAACGTGTTTGCGTCCGCATCCACTTTGTCGTCTGACAAATGATGGCCTTTTTCTCTCCTCTCCTAGAAAAGACACTTATTCGTTGACAGATGCTCTACTTCATTAGTCAGTCTTAAGTGCAATTGTTGAACAAATCACTTTAGAAAAGAATAATGTCCTTTTCTATTTACCAAAGAAAACAAATAAATTATTGCATTGAGTGTTCTCCACAAATTTCTCATCCCAAGCACTTCGTTTTTCAGCAACAATGTTGTTTTTTTGAAAATAAAAGAAGTTGTTTACTTCCTCGTAAAATTGAAATAACGAGCGGGAAAAGTGTATTGCAATGTATTAGAATCGCCGCTCAATTTCATGTATTGGATTTTCCTGAGAATTGCCATAGACGGTAACAATACGTATTCATATAAATTCCGAACTTGATGTTCTCTCTATCGTTGCCGGATTCTGAATAGCCGACCTGAAATAGCCACTTGGTGGTACAGCCATGTATTGGTTTGCATTTACGTGGAGGTAGAGTTGCTTCCGGTTGGAATAACGCGTGCTTCGAGGTTTTCCGCTGTAACTACTGTTCAGAAATTCGTGGGGTTAACTCCAAGCGTTTATCGGTGATAATAGGAGTTACGACTCTGTGGCATTGCAGCTGACAAACAACATATTTCGCTACCTCCTAGCTATTATTTACCCTGTCAAACCAAAAAATAATCGGTTGACCTTGGATTTTGCCGTTATTTTAGGTTAAGTCAAGTCGAAGGTCAGAAGTCTAAAGTTGTGACCTTGAAAACCTGCGTCCGAGCCCTGGGCTTGACTTGGGACTTACGAAGTTTTAACTTGACGGAGAAGTCTCAAATTATATTCTTAAGCCTACGGTTATCTTCGCCTAGGTTAAGTTCAGACGTAAAGTTTCTTAAAATGTGGAGTTAAGACTTTGAAACTCTCAAGTTGGGACTTACGGGTTAAATTGACTCACAAAGGTTCATGTTCAAACTTAAGTCTCATGACTTAACGTGAGCCTTCCTTCCCCAAAAACATAAAGTCACCCGTTGACCTTGGACTTAACGGTTTTGTTAGGCTAGGTCAAATCGAAGGTCAGAAAAATTGGGACTTAAAAGCTTCAGTTTGAGCCCTCAAAATCGTAAATTGGGACTTATAAAATCAAACTTTGACGGGGAAAGCTCAAGTTGAGTTCCTAAAAGTCTCAAATGTCAACTTGAACCTTTAGTTGACCTTGGATCGTAGGTTTATTGTAGCCTAGGTCAAGTTAAGACTCGAGACTTCCAAAAATCTCAAGCTACGACCTTGAAAGTCTCAAGTTGAGACTCACAACGCCTTAACTCGGCAGAATAATTTCTCTGAAAATAAAAATGGCGTCAAACTGACCCAGAAAGTTTCACGTTTCATCCTAGAAGTCTTAACTCAGGACTTTTCAAAACTATTTCTTCCTTCCCCCAAACCTAAAATCACCGGTTGACCTTGAAATTTATTGCAGGTTAGGGCCTACCCCGAAAGAACCATTGGAGATGAAGATAATAAAAAATAAGGTGCTCACACCCCTGCGGATGGGCTGTAGACCCTCGGCATAACCCGAAGGGTCAACTAAAAAACAAAACAAACAGCTCCTGATAATAAAAGCATCGAAAGAGGAAGAACAAATGGAGATAGGGCGACTCTGAGGACCTGGAGAGAACTGCGAAGCACTCACCTCGGACAGATAGGGTGGAAAAAAAAAAATGTAGAGTGGGATCCCCAAGTCCATTCTCGTCCGGAAAAATGCCCCGCGGGAGCTGCGTCAACGTCCTAGGAAAGCCGCGCCCCATATCGAGATTGCCATCTCGAAAACTCCGCGGCTCCTCGTGTTCTGATACGACATCCTGAAAATTCGTACCGTATTTTCTCGGAGACCACATATCAGGCTCTTTGTCTCTTTCCCTTCAGCTTCCCTTGTTCGTTAGTTTCTCTAGCTTTTCCTGTCCATCTTGGATTATTCTGGCGTGTGATTTATCGTTCCATTAATTCGGGGGTTTCCGTGGTTGAAACCAGAAAATTTTATTTTAGGTTGAGACTCAGGATCTGAAATTGAAATCTCGGGAAGGCTCAATGCGAGGCTTTTGGAAGTCTTCAGTTTATGAATTTAAGTCAAGATCAGGTCTAAATGTCTTGAGTCTTGACTTGGGACTTACAAAGTTGTGACTTGATGCAGATTTTCAAGTCTCAAGTCCTCAATTTATTAAAATCTTCGCCAGTTCCGATGATTTCAAAAATAAGGGAATATAAATCGCTGAAAAAATTGACACGTGATTGCATCTCGAAATTAATTACTTGATTCAATCAAGAAAATAAATGACTAGACTGATGCCACTAAAATGATGCACATAGAATCAAAAGGGCGGAGTGGATTCTATCCACCAAGAGGCTTTCCCAAAAGGATTCCCCATTTTTCCTCTGATGTTGTGTCACCGCGAAGAAAAATTTATCGCAAGTGTTTTCCATCCATCATAAATAATAATCACTCGATATTAATTCCGGATAAATTATTCTTCACCGGAAAATATTCACTCATTGAAAAAAAATACTGGTTTTTCATCGGAAAAACGCGTATTCATCGTGATGTTTTGTCATGAATTTTCTCGAGTGGGTTTTCCCGGTGGTGCAGCATCTCCATGGGTTTTGGGCGGTCCCATATTTTGTGGCTTGATAATTTATTCACTTGGAAAGCTTTCAGCTCGTTTCACTCGTTAAAAGCACGACGAGCCAAGATCCCTCATTTTTTCAACTTTTCTCGAGTTCTTGTTATTAAAATATGAGCGAAACGGGGAAAGGTTTTCACAACTGGTGGTGGAAAATGGGGGAAAGGTGGAAATTCAACCGAGGTACACCGATGTACACCCGACACCACCAAACATGCCTCGATCGATTCAATACTTTATCTTTTATTCATAAAGTCTACTGTTAACGCCAGGCAGTTTATCACGCATTCGCTTTCACGGTCGCTCACACGATTATTTTTCCGTCTGGCTTGAAAATCCGTCGGGATAATCGAAAAATTGGGGGATCTAATCCCCGATCTAGTGGGTTAGCCGAAAGGTTGGAGATTAAATCGATGAATAAATTTGCAAGTCTGGGGTAATCTACCGATTTTTATTAAAAAATTATTGAGTAATTCTGTTTTTTTTTTATTTTATTTTTTATAACTGTTTTGGGTTGATTGGTGGTCAAGTCCGTTGGTCGATCTTGAATAGATTGATAAGATTGTGATTGATAAGATCGAGTCAATGGTTTTGATAAGTTATAATTTATTGTTTTTATTGGGAGGAGTGTAAATAGATTAGGGAGAATTTTTTCAATTGGAAGATTCGATTTATTAATTTAATATTTCCAAAAGACTTTGCCAAGTCTCAGATTGAATAAAAAATTTAGCTGTCGGAATATTTTGTTGATACGAATCTTAATTAAAATTATATTGATTCCTTCAGAGACTCTGGGCAAAAAAAAATTGTAATCAGAATATTTTTTTTTTAATTTTCAAAAAATTTCTGGAAAACTTTTTAGAATTTTTTTTTTATGAAACAAAAAAAAATCAAAACAATTTTATTTTTGGGAAAGGTTTTGAAAAATTTATCAAAAATTTGAATAGGACAATTTTTTTTATAATTTCTATGGCGTATGTTTTGAGAATATTAAAAAATAAAAAAAGTAAGAAAACAGTATAATCAAAAAAAAGAATTATATTTGTAAAAATTTCTAGAAAATTATAAAAAAAAATTTCAAAACATTACCCAAAAATACAATTGTTTTGTTTCCCGATTTTTTTTGTTTCAAAAAAAAAATTCTTAAAAGTCTTCCGGAATTTTTTTAAAAATTTGGAAAAAATATTCCAATTACAATTTTTTTTACCCGGGACTCAACTTGAGACTTTTCCGTACCTCAGAATCAACTCGAATGATTTTTTCTCCGAGTATTAAATCGATAAGAGTCTTAATAAAAATTATATTAATTCCTTGAGAGACTCAACATGAAAAATCGTCGAGTTGAGAATTTTCCTCGTCTCAGAATCGTCTTTATTTGCTTTTCCGAGTATTTCGTTGACAAGAATCTTAATAGAAATCGCATTGATTCTCTCAAACTGTTGCGCAGATGTTTGGTCAGTGTCGAGTTGAGCGCATGACTCGTGGATATCATTTCATACACAACCCCCACCGGGGGTTGCGCTTTGTTGGGGTTGATTTATGTGTAATCTATATAAGGAGGATGTCTGGTACGAGTCAAGGTCCAACCGATCTCTAGACTCACGTCTAAAGGAGATTAATTCCCCCGGGGACTATAAATACGCGTCACAAATGTACGAGAGTTCATTTGAACTCTGACTTCCGATTAAAAAAAAGAACTCAGTACCAGACGGGCGCAAGTCCCATTAACTCCAAGAAAAAAAAATGAAAACGGAATTTTTTCTATTTTCATTATCTAATTGTTTAAATTTCAAATAGAGAATAATAAATAATTACAATTAATGAAGAGATGGGTGGTAAGGGAATTATTAATTATATGTTATATATTAAATATATATTAATTATATATTAATTATTGGAATTTAAATGAATGAGATTTTTGGAGGGGAAAGTGAATCGAAAAAAAAATAGAGTGAAGAATAATTTCTAGATTTAGTACGGGAGTCGATGTCGGGGGAATCATGTACCAGAATCGACTTAGGAAATCGTCAACTTGAGGATGATTTGTATTCTAGTGAGAAGGTTGGGACGCTCCTGCCACCAGGAACATTCCTCCGGATAATCGACATGGCTCAGTCAGTGCCAGCATTTCACCTCAGTCATGCATACGCAGTTACTCGCTACGGATTTCCAATACGATTGCTGTGAGATTCTCGCATTTCTGATATCCCGGTACGTCTTGATATACGATATACTACTCATTAACCTGAAACATTAAAAAAATAATATCATATTTTTTAAATTAATGGCACATGCCATTTTTCGCAGATTCTGAAAATTCGTCATTTTTACTGGAAAATCAGGTATTTTCGTCAGGTATTCAGGTACGCCTTAATATGTTTACTCATTATACTGAAATATCGGGAAATTAATATCGGAATTTTTTGATGGGTTAATGCAATTTTTAACGAATTCTGGGAATTTATAATTTTCACTGAAAAATCAGGTCGTTTCATCGAATATTCAGGTACACCTTGACGTATTTACTACGATTAATATCAGAATTTTTTATAAACTGAAAAGTGCAATTTGTAATGATTTACGAGGATGGACATTTTTTGCTGAAAAATCAGGTATTTTCGTCGGGTATTCAGGCACGCCTTGATATATTCACTCATTACACTGAAATATCCGGAAATTAATATCGGAATTTTTTGATGAGTTAATCATGCAATTTTTAACGAATTCTGGGAATTTATCATTTTCACTGAAAATCAGGTTGTTTCACTGAATATTCAGGTACACCTTGACGTATCTACTCATTAACCTGAAATGATTAAAAATTAATATCAGAATTTGTTAATAATTAAAAACTGCCATTTGTAACGAATTATGAAAATTGATATTTTTCGCTGAAAAATCAGGCACCCCTTGCCCCCTCTATTAACCAACCCGAAATTCAAACGAATTATTCTGTAAAAAAAATTACCAATTTTCACCAACTAAATTTTTATCAAATTCACCACCCTTTTTAAATTTACAAATAATAAATAATAAAAAATATCAGATTTAAAAATATTCAGGCACTCCTAATATATCAAATATACCCAAGAAAATATTTTTCAAATCATGACCATAAATAACCACATAAAAATTGTATTGTATAATAATTTAAAACAAAAATTTATTCCACCAATATAAATACATTATTATACACTAAAAATAATCCCAATATATCGAATTGTTTTATATCTGATATATTTTTAATATATTTTCCGGTGGGAGTTGCACTGTCTCGTTTTTTTGTCATCTTTAAAAGAATTGGTTAAAGCTGGAGTAAAATAACTCATAAATATTCTAATCAGGCGTATTAATCAATAAATACGTTCAAGTGTTAACAACGGGAGAGCGGTAGCTCGTAAACGCTGTCTGGGAACGCAGACGCGTCTCTCTCATGTTGGAATATATTTTCCCGGATTACCCTCCCAAACTCAGCCCAACCTGTCGCCCCAAGATAACATAAAATTGGATGAAATTATAATTTTTAATTAAACATACACTCCAGTCCCGACTTAATTCCCTAAAATTTCATTGTTTCACCCCCGCAATCTTCAGTCCTATTTCGAGTGATTGCTGGTATCAATCAGATCTAAAATCACAATTTTTAACCAGAATATTTTTATGGAACCATCTGCATGCCCCCCGGCATGATCATGAATCATAAAGTAAAACGATAACGCTTTGGAAAGTAATAAAAATCTGAACTAACCGGGCCACGGTAGATTGGAAAATCCATCATATTTAGAGGTGTGTGTTTTATCGAGCAGCTGAAAAATTTCAGATTGAGAGGATAAAGATGAAATATTTTAAGTGACAAAAATTTTTCACCCGAGATGAATTATATGACGTGTAATTCATTCTGTTTATCCAGTATTTCGTTTATAAATTATTTCAAAGGGTATCGTTATTTTTAATGCTATATTTTTATGAATATAAATTTTTATGAGAGACTCTTCAACAATTTTACTTCTTCTTCAATTTATCATCACTTGAAGATCGAACAAAGACTTTATATAGAATATATGAAGCATTCTGTGTCAAGTGGGTCATCTATTTTCTTCATGTCCGCAAATTTATTTGCGACAGTTCTCTTTTGGTTTCTACATTTTCCCGCGAATTTTCAAGATTTCCAAAAGTTTTGAATAATAAAAAGAGCCAGTGTAAACAATTAAAGATAAATTCCCGATTTTTTTATTTAATTCGCTCATAATTATTAGTAGGGAAAAACAATTTTTAATTTTATCTTATTAATTTTTAAAAAATAGATAAGATATATAATGTATTTTCCAACAAAGATAGGCCTGTCAGCACCTGTCAATTTGACCAAAGTCAAAACTAATTGTAATAGTTGAAAAGATTGGATGATGAAGTACAGAGGATTGGACGAGGGTTGAGTGACACCCGACGGGAGCAATGTTGTACCCCGATGAGTCGTGATGCTGGGGATTTATTGAGTGGCTCATACCCTCTCTCAAGCCAAAAGGTTGCCAAAGTTTTCTCACCGAAAGCCCCTGCCCCCGTGAGATACCGAGTTTGGTGGACCCCGTGTTCGATCAATACGCGAAACCGTTGCCGAGGACCCAGTGTGAGAAAGAGAAGTCCACGCTAGTTTTGGGGTTGTGCCTCTTGAAGCGAGAGAGAAAATGAGGACGGACTATTCCTCGAAAGTTGCTCCGAGGGTTGCCACGAGGGGAATATGTTTGGAGTATGAAAGGGAAAAGATGATGAGAGGGTGGCCGGGTCTCGGTCTAGGTGGGGTTGACAGAGTATCACGGGACTCCCCGAGAATTACCGACGAGCCACGAGTCCAGGAGTGTCGCTAGTCCTCCCATTCCCCCAACCCAAACACTCCTAAATGAAATATTGAAAATATACATATATCAGAAAATTATACATTTTTTTTATATTCACCAAAAATGTATAGAAGAGAAATTCAAATGGATTTACATCATTTTATATATTTTATATATTTTATATATTTTCGAAAATATAAATATTTCTGAATATATTATAATAATATCCCTATCAATAAAAATTTTAAAAATCTATAATATCAGGAGATTAAACATTTTTTAAAATGACGTATCTCGAAGAAAATCCATTTTTCCGGCTGATACGATTAATTATAATAAATAAATAAATAAATATTCAGTTCGATTATCGTCGATGAAATAATCAACGATAAAATTCAACCGATGAATCGAAATAGTTGTGGAATGATGAATGATGATTGATACGTTGCAGATAATTCGCGGTGGCGCGATAAGAAATATCGCGAGATATTTTCAGTGGTGGTGGACGCTCCTGTCGTTGGAATGGTGGTGCGACGTCGGAGGGTGCGCGCGGTCCAATCATCGGAGAATCCGGCTCTCAAACCCGGGCAGCCCCGACCAGGGAGACGCCCCGTACGACTGGCGTCGGGACGCCTTCTCTTTCACAATTCTGTGAAGAATAGTCGAGGTACCGCTCCGAAGGGGCGTTGGCCCGTGTCCTCGTGGCTCTGGGTGAATCCTTCAAGTATTCATTTTCACTTCACCGCAACTCAATATTTTCTTATAAAATGGCCGATTTCACAGTAATCACTCGTAAAATGGCTGTGTACACGCTTCAATGAAATTATTAATCACGAATATAACTAAATACAAATGCACGTGGAACCAACGAGTGATTCAGCGCATGAAATTTTCACCCCAAAAATTCTCTCAAGTGAAAGTGCGGGTTTTTTAAATTGTGCCGAGTGACGAGAAAATTTTAAATTTAATCCACTCAAAAATGTAAATATCGATATTCTGTTTTTATTGTGGAACATTTATTGGAAGAGATCAAAAAAAAATAATATGAAAAAATTTCCTGTATTTTTTTTAATTATAATTTTATATAAAGAAAGTATTCATCGAAAAATTATATAGATCATGTATTTTACGTTGAATATGATTTTTCTTTTGGTGTGGAGTTTTCTGGAGATGTTAAATGAAAAATAATGGCAGAGTGAACAATTCAAAGAGAAACTCTGAAGAATGCACTCGGAGTCCTAATTAACGGCTTTTACGGCCATTACATTATTTTGGATCGTAAAAGGGTTTACGCAGTATCCATTAAAACAGTGTAATGAATTCTCGAATTATCGGGTCTGGGTCCATTACCCAGTGCTTCTAAAACCCATTAATATGAATATTGTTATAGCTAACATGTTATCATGGCAGCAACAGCAGATAACCGTAACTTTTTGTTTTAGAGGACGTAGCATAATGGATACATCATTCACTTAATATCAAGTGCACCCCAGAGGTCTGTCCTGTTTTCGTCGATAAGAGGAAGAGGATAAACATTTAGTGGCCCTCTGGATTCCATTTCTCTGTTTATTTATCCCTTGTTATATTTTTTTGACCGACCGGAAGTTACGAAAATGGAATTGGCAGATCGGTAATTCGATAAATTGGAGTCTCGTCAGGTACGATATGTCAGGATTCGTGACTTCCTTGAATTTTATTGCAAATCCTTATGCTCGGTCACGTACCTGTCATCGATGAACATTTTGAGGACGTCACGTCTTCGCGTGCAACCGTAAAAGACCATCGGTGAATGGTTTATGGAATTGTGAATTGAGGGTTTTGCTGGGTGATTATTGCATATGATAGGCACATCCGTGATCTACCCTGTAGATCCGGGCTTTTGTAGAATTGTAGATATCAGAAGCTCGTCTCTACAGGTATCTTACGGATGATATGCCACGCAACTGTAGTTTGCAAATATTATATAGTTATAAATATTAATATATCAATATATCTGTAATAAGAGCTATCGCTAATATTTCTCCAACTTGAAATGTCTGCCAACTTTTTATATTTAAAAAAAAATGCAGGATATATATCAAAGATGGATTTTATATATATTGTTTAAATATATTTTGTCTACCTGAATAATTGCTCTTTATGTACAATAAATGTGAATAATTAACCGAAAGTAATTAATAAAATTATCATCAGATAAACATGCGAAATTTTTTTCCATTGTCATTCCTTTTTTCGTTGATAGATTTCCATGGGGATTTTTGAGAAAAAAAATATTGGGGATTTCCCAAAAAATTGAAAAGACATTGAAAGAAATATTTGGGAAGTTTTTTTTGAGTGGAAATAATTATTTCTGGTGTGATCTGCGCTGAATGAAGTGAAATTCATTTAGCAGATGAATTACCATCGGTCGGTAATACAAGTTTTGCAATTTCGAATTGTCAACGGATGATAGATCAAGATCGTCTCAGGGACTTGTCAACAGCTGATGACTTGCTGATTTGTAATTACCGACTGATGGTAAGTCTTATCGACTGATGGTAAGCCCTGATTTTTTAAAAATTACTCTACGGGGCGTCACTGTCGCTCTTTCAATTCCGAAATTCAGAATTTCCCTGATCGAGCCATCAAGGATGAACTCCGCGTAATTATCAGAACCTTCAGGAAGAAGAAAATTATAAAGAACTCCGATTACACCTCCGTAATTAAAAATGCGATGAATAATTCTTTCGCTCTCATTATTTCAATCATTCCCGTTCATCAATATGAAAATCTAAAAAGAAAACGCTGAGCCCAGAACTCCGCAATTATCATATAATTGTTATATTTATTCCAATGTAATTAAGACGTGGTACTAAACTAAAATATCAACATGACTTCAAATTACGGTCTGATGATTACAGTAATTTGTTCTTTCACAGATTATCATCTCGCGATACTAATCTACAATGGAAATGTTTTCTCTCGAATTCCGAGGATTTTAATCTGTGAATTTGGAATAATATAGACTATTCTCCCAGATTTTAATATATAATTTAGAATAAAATGTCTATATATAGTACCTATAATAGTTGATGAAGAAATTATTTCAGAAAAGTCAAGAGCATGAATGGACTGATAAAATTAATTGACGCTATGAATTAATAGACAATAATCCTCTCTCAGTGTTAACATGATCTACAGGGAAGTGGGAAGGGATCAGGACAATCCTGGAGCTAACCAAGGGTTCCTGGATGGCAGGATATTACATTTGGGGTCGACCGGATGATGTCGGAATATCGCTGATGCCCTGTTATGAGAGCTCTCGAGATCCTGAAGAGACCTCTGCCACTTCACCATGCGATAGTTCATGCCTCGGCCCTCTGCCCCATATCGCAAAATTAATTGCGGCCGGAGAAAAGTATAATCTAGGTCAATTACACTTTTGCAACAAAAAATATTCCCTTTACCATTTCTAATATTTTTTTTTTCATATTCTCGCGATAAAAAAAAATTCTTTCCTCAATTCTCCATTCCATTTTGCATTCCCGTTTGATTCTCCAATAATTCCCAAAATTTGAATTTATTTTTTTTTAATGCATGTGCTCTGATTGCTAATTGTAACAATTATAATTCCGTAACTTTCCCCTCACAATTTCCGTCATAATTCCTCCTTG
Source organism: Fopius arisanus (assembly GCF_000806365.1). Lineage (NCBI taxonomy): Eukaryota > Metazoa > Arthropoda > Insecta > Hymenoptera > Braconidae > Fopius > Fopius arisanus. Next base: position 349,694 of record NW_011887806.1, on the reverse strand, counting down.
TGCTGTAATTACCGGTTAGTAAACCTCATAATTCATTTCAGTGAACATTTCCCTCGGTGCACCTGGACTGGAATTACCTGGAGATGATCACGCTGGAGAAGTGCCTGCCAAAAAGATATTCCGTCAATCCCCAGGTGAAATGGGTATTTTTTTTTTTCTCGGTGGACGATAATCGACTTGTCCGAGGGTCGTCGGATGAATATATATTCGCCGATATTTATATACTTACATGGCGCATTGCCTCCATCTGCAGCAAATGGTATATACCGGGAGCGCATCCTCTACCCAGGGTGCGACCAAGTTGAGTCTCTCGTACACCACCGTATACACATCGGTAAGGTATACCCTGCCAGCACCGCTAGCCATGACACCAACGTGATTAATGATCCTAAACCTATAGCCCCATGCAACATACACTATTCACCCTCTTCCTCCTTCCCGCCATTCCCGTCCGCCTGTTTCTCATCTCCTCTTCATTTCTCCACGTCTCTCACTCTCTCCATCACCGCAAACCAACCCTGTACAGCCCATGGCTTTTCCATTTTTTTTTCCTCCGATGCAACTAGAAACAAAAAAAATACTTGAAAAATTACGACACCAATCACGTAATCATAGGGGAGATTACTGTTTCGGGAATTATGTAATGATATTCATTGAAAAAAAAATTATAGAATATATTAATATTAATATAGAATAATATTTTATAATAAATCATTCGTTAATTCCAATTTTTTCATAAAAAAATGGAAAATTTAAAATTCCGGGAAAAGGTGCATACAATTTCAAAATTATCATATAAATATATTGAATATATAAATATATTCAATATATTTCAAAATTATTGTTAATCAAAAAAAAAATTATCAAATAATTATTAAAATTAATAAAATTATATATTATTATAAATTATCATAATATATTTCGTACGCACCTTTTCCCGGAATATAAATATATCTTATAAATATACTGAATATATTTATGAGATAATTTTGAAATTGTACGCACTTTTTCCCGGATTTCCAAATTTTACATTTTTTTTATGAAAAAATTGGAATTAACTGATGATTTATGTCATCGAATGATTTATATTTAATTATTCAATCATGTGGGGGAAAGATATCTTTATTTATGTCAAGTAATGATTTTTTCTGAAACTTGTGATATGGAGTCTAGGGAAAATGTGAAATTTTTCCCAAATTTTTCCCAAATTTTTCCCAGTGTGAGACCACATCACAACAGAAGACTCGATATATTGTTCAACTCTTTACCTGAGGAACCCTCGCTGTCGTAAATATGTCACCCCCTGGCGTATGGATTCCAACAGTGCAATTCAAATATTCCGGACGTTTTGCATGCACTCCAGGTAATGCCCCCATTACTGCAACTTTCGAAAAAGGGTTGTCCAACATTTTATTCTCCCCCAGAGGTACCCCACGATTTCCACATCCCCAAAATTCCTTATGCATTATTTTCCTCGTCACACCCCCCGCAATTTTTCCTCCACCAAAAAAAAAAAAAAATCGGTTTCATTCCGAAAATAATTTAAATTATTAATAATATGTTTTAATTAAAAATTGTCCTTTTGCGGCGGCTCGGGAATTGTTCAATCTGGAGAAAATAAAATCTGGAGAAAATATTTTTTTTGAGGTGGGATAAATGAAAAGGGCGGAGTAAAATTGGAATGCATCATAAAAGGGAGAAGGAGAGAGAACATGAGTTTTGTGCGTGATTCCGAGGTAAATCCTAATTACCTGGAGATAAATATCACTCTCGGGGATGACGTGCTCCTGCAGTGAAGTCTGGAGAGGTCGTCAGTCAAAGCCGTCAGCCAAACTCGATGTTATCACCCTGTTTTATAACACGAGACTTCTTTAACCTTCAAAGACCGCATCGATTTACATCAAATATAAAATTAATTAGTCTCCAATAAATTATTTATTCACTTGACACCCAAGAATTAATGCAACTCCAATAAATATCCAGTGATGATCAAAACACTGTCACCAGTTACTGCAGCTTTAATATTTGCAATAATTCGTGGATTAAAGTCTCGAGTTCGTTGCAGGGACTACAATTCTCGTAGAAGACACAGTCCTGTTGACAATTGAGTAAACTTGCCACTGGAAATTTAAGCGAAATGAAAAGCGGAATGAATGAGACAATCACCTTGATAAACGGAATAGTGAAAATCAGTGTCGAGTGACTTGCCTTTTCTTCCACACGGCGCCCAGTGACTAAGTGTGAATTCAATTAAGGGCTTTAAACATCTATCACAGCTCGTTTGTAGCTCATTCATTATTTGGATAACAAGATGAATAATGTTAATTCGGTGTCGATAGCAGGTACACGAGGTACAGCGGGCAATTGTCCTCCATTAATCATCAGAAATGATCTCATTGCGATGGACTACATTGTGCCAATTTTAGGGGAGCACTCGCCCCGATAAACGTGAATTTATTACGAACGGATTTTAAAGTCAGATGGTTTAAAGTCTTGAGCATTTTTAAAGTCACAATTTGGGATTTTGGAAATTGTTTTACTCAAAATCTTTCGGAGGTTTACAGGCAAGAATTTTTTGAGAGTCTGAAGACTCGAGTGGATTCAGATTTTTGGAGTCTTGCGTTGAATTTTAATAGTCTTGACTTTAAATTTTCAAGTCCTGATTTGAGACTTATAGGATTCAGATTCAAATTTTCAAAAAGTCTCAAGTTGACGATGGACTTCATTAAAGTATTGGATTAAAGTCAACTCCAAGTCTGGACTTATTAAAGTCTCAAGTCAAGACTTTAAAAGTCCCACGTATGGTACTTTTTTTATTATAATCATCAAAAACTTTCTTGACTCGATCATGCGGAAATGAATTCCGGGATTTTACGTTGCCGTCGGAGGAATTGGCAAATAGTCCTGAATCTATATATAGTCCGCTTCCATGATCCGGAAGCCATGGGACTTCCCGCGTTCATATCGTAGCAGCAGGGCGTACGGAGAAAGCCGACGAGACCTGCCTTTAGTCGAGCCCCCAAAAAAGACCCTTCACCAATCGCATTCCCCCTAGATTCCCGATCCCGGCTCCCCGATGAAATAGTCTCCGGGGCGGTCCCTAATTATATTTTCCCTCGATCCAAGACTCCATCCATCAGAGCAGTAAACTACAACTCTACAACATTATCGCACAAAAATAATTATTTTCATTCTATTTCCCAAAATATTCTGCAGGAAGAACTTGTCTCTTCAGGAACTATTCTATCAGACATTCAGACGAAGATTTCTCATAAATTGGATCCGAGACTTTAGGTAATTATCAAAAAATTTAATTGATGATTCGATATTTCGATCTTCGGCTTCTCATAATTCATTAAAATCTCCGTTTCGTTTTTTACGAAAGGGAAAATACGTGATGGATTTGGTTTTCAATTTAACGAAGCCCCGCTGAGAGTCTACACGGTCTCAGCCGATACTTCCCTTCGTGGAATAGCAATGAGACATCAGTCTCGTCACAAATCCAATACCACTGATGCAAAACTCATCCCCCGGGTTTTTCTGTCCCCCACGGTAGAATGGCTGATCAATAAAGCGGTAGTTTTTTTCTGTTTTATTTTTCTGGCCACTTGGAGATGATTCGCACCCGGTGGAAATGATTGGGAGGTGGCAGTTGTTGAATTGGCTTTTCTGTGTAACACGTGGCCCCTCGGGCCAAGAGGGAGAGTGTTATTGGCCTGAGGGTTTCCCCTCTGGCAATTGTCGACGTGGAGTATTAGCACTTTTCCCTTAATTAATCCTGAAAGTCCTGGGTCGGTCAGTTTCATCAAGTGGCGGAGGGACTCTGATTATTCCAATTATCAGGGCTTCATCATTCAGCCACTGGACCAAAAGTCAATTCAATTATCTATTTAAAAATAGTATTAACAATACATTTTTCATTACATCAACTTATTATTTATTAATCGGTATTTCAATTGCATAGAATTACAGTTCTATCTGTCATTTTCTAAGCAATAATAAAATAATAATAATAATGAATAGTTAAAAAATAATTTAAAGTAATCAAATAAAAAGCTCAGGAACTCTGAAAAATTAGTGATTTTGAAGTTTAAAAAACCGCGCCGCGTGCGACGTTGCCAAAACCTCGGCAGACGCGTCACCGAGATATAGAGTGAATTTGACAACGTTGGAAGTAAAATAAAACGGCAGGACATTCCCGCGGAGAAAATCGAAGTCCCAGGCTCGACTGCCACACGAATAAAATAAAATAATCGTTATTTCGACAGTCCCGAGTCTAAAAAGACTGGCCCCTATCGATTTCCAGAATAAATAGTTCCGTTTGATTACCCGACGACTAGCTGGTGCACTTGACGGACAGCGAAGGACTCCGCTGAAGGAGAAAAGAGACTCTGGAAAATTGGAGAAGGGTTGAGAGGATGAGAGGAGTTCGGTGTAGGTGAACAACGTGCGACTGAAAAAGGGAGAAGTGGAGAAGATAAAGGAAAAATGGAGAATGGAGGGCCAGACCCTAGGCGAGGCTGATGAGAAGGGGTGAGAGGGTTTCCGAAACAGCTCGCCGCTATCTCGACTGATCCGATCAAGATTAATGAACGGTGTGCGGCTTGCAAGAGAGCTAAAACCTTCACGCGTCGCGGGCAATGCGAAATGCACAGGGGCAGGCTTCAAGCTCTTGATGCTCTCGGTGTGGACGAGGATCCAAATATCAAGACGCGGTGGGATATCGAGAGATATGACAGTCACATCTGTTATGCCCTGTATTTTGGTCAATTGCGTTATTGCTCAATATGTGGACATACGCCGTTGTCAGAGTAGCACATGCCGATGTAATTGGATTATCTAAAGTCCATTTAATAATGGACAGGTCATTTTTTTTTTTCGTATCAGTCATTCATTTTTCACAGCACTCCCAGTAATTTTTACCGGAAGTCTTCATTACGTTTTCAGTGACGGAACTGGGGAATTTGGTAAATGTGTGGTTTAGGTGCACCAAAAAACAAAAATCATTGAAATGTGAATTTCCTTGCATAAAAGAGAAACAGAGAGAAACAATAAGGAGGCAAATACATCGATAAATAGTCCTGAGGTAAACTCTGTTGTCCTTGAAATTCCTTAAACCCTCTCTTCCCCCTGCTGTCGCTGTTGACGCGACGAGTGAGTGATATTTAATCCATATTTTTTTTTTTTCGTTCATCCAGTAAAATTTTCGGTAAATGTCTAGTTCAGGTCCACCAAACCATTCTGGATGTTTTTTTATTGAGTTGGAAGGGTTTCCATCACCTGATTAAGGACCTGATCACCTTTTTATCCGGAAACAATTCGGGTGGTAATATTTCAGGTTAGATTGCAATGCCCCACGCTGCGCATTCTGGTAATTTTCAAAGCGTTTCTCATGCAATTTTTTAATGGAAATTTCTCTTCGTGCAGTTCACCATATTTTGACATTTTTGGCTGATGCACTCTGAATTGGACTCTGGGAATTGGACTCTGTCCACGCGACAGGTATGATAGGACTAACAAGACTGGTGGTGGCTACTGCCAAGCCCGGAGGTAGACTGTCAACTCCCGGTCTGGACGAGAGATAAAAATACATGGACCACGGGTTGCTCAGAGTTTGCTCTCTTAATGAACCTTCGGGGATGTCGCGATGGACCGCCCACGTTAAGGAGACGAGTCTGTCTCCAATATGGGGATGCAAGGCCCCAGACGGATACCCAGCTACCGTCTGCAAGTTGTTACGGTGATATGCAGCTGCCAGGAATGCGGACGAGTCACGTGTAACGGGTTATTAATTGATTTGAGACTCCGCTGTGACCAGGTATCGGTGGAACTGACGAATCACTGAGATATGCCACGTCGCGATTATTTTTCTGGGGAGAAAATTATTTTATTCGCGTGCACACTCTGTCTTATTTATTTTAAAGAATTGTCATGTCAATTTCACGGTTTTCGCAATATTATTTAGACGTTCCCACAAGCAATTATTATACAGACTCATTAATAAATTGTTAGAATTAATAATAATTAATTGTTGTTGTTTTTAAAATTCGCTGATTATTTTTTTGTATTAATATTTGTTTCTGGTTGAGAAAAATTGTAATCAGAATATTTTTTCCAAATTTTCAAAAAATTTTTGGAAAACAAAACAATTGTATTTTCTGGAAATATTTTGAATAATTTTTCAAAAATTTCTTTCGAAAAACTTTTTCTATATTTTTCTCGAAATTTTTTCATTATAATTTTTTCTTTTAATTACACTGTTATTTTCTTATTTTTTTCATTTTTCAATATTCTCCAAAAATACGTCATCTAAATTATAAAAAAAAATTCCTATTCAAATAAAAAAAAAAATTTTCAAAACCTTTCCCAAAAATAAAATTGTTTTGTTTTCCCATTTTTTTTTTGTTTCATAAAATTTTTATGAAATATCAAATTTCGTCTACTCCACTTTCCACTAGGTCTCGATGACAGGGACTCGGTACAACCCCTTATCTCAAACTCACAGGCTAAAGTTTATTTGCGATGCAAAGTTGTCTCTTGTCCCGAGGGAATATCACTCAGAGGCTCGTCACCCCTTGAACAGTAGCGAACGGAAAGGGCTCCGGGGGAAAGAATTTATTTGCGCACATCCGCAGAGTGCGGCTGATGTATTCACGGGTTGAGCCGATGCCTCGTAATTACGAAACCTGATAAATGGAGTCATGACTCGTTAATCCCCTCCAATTACATCGAATGGGGACCGCTGAACATCGGGCGCCGTCTTCGGGTTATTTTTGGCGAACACCAGAATGGGACAGGCAAAATATCCATTCCGTTACTATTTTCAATATTCGGAGTAATTACTATTTTCGAATGATTGAACGTCACGAATTCGAATGAATGCAATTAAGATAAAACAGGAAAATCTTTTTTTTTATCTCTTCCATTCCAGCAAGAATTGATCAGCCATCAATTATGGATTATTATTCAGTAATTATTTGTCGTTTAAATGATTAATAAATTCCTTGAGCTTTTATAATTCGGATTTTTTTATTGTAGTTAAATTTATCATAAATAGAAAAATGAAAATATTTATTTAAATTAATGCTAGATTAAATTTAGGGAAAAACGTGATATTGAGGATTCTGGGATTAGGTGAGAAATCGGAAATGTCAGCGAGGGGTCGAAGAATTTTGGAAGAAAATAATAAAAAGCGTTGGGTTATCTATCGAACATGGGATGGCCATCCCACTGAAGACCCTGAAACATCGAGAATTATTATAAAGCACCTCCGGACGACGTATAGATGCTATCGTCTGGTGAACGCGCAACTTGGTCTCTTGTCCGAGAGAATCCTGACGTTCCAAGCAAGACTTCTCTGAGGCCCATATCCAGCGATACCCTCGACCACCCATTTCCCGTCTCTATGGTCCTGGCATGTAGATCCACATGATTACACTCGAGAGAACTTGAGGAATAAAATGGTAGACGCACGCGCACCATTAGTCTCTGGTGTACAAGGTACCAATTGACCTCACCTCACACTAAACAAGTCGAATATTCTTTACGATTATTTACCATCACATGAGATTGTTATTTATAGTTATAAATCGGCAATATGCTACCGCCTGGTTATGCATGATATTCAAAAAATTATTCTATAAATTAAATAGAAAACTCGATATTTTTTTTACTGGAAAATATTTCAATCCAATAATTTTCAGGTTTTAGGTATGAATTGAGATTATTTGAGATATTCAGTTGAATTTGGGGATTGAGTGAGCCGACCATGGGCCGACGCTGAACCGATATTGAACCGACATTGAACCAGCATTGGGCCGATCAATCGAAATTGAATAATTAATTTAGTATAATCCCGGGTAAAAAAATTGTAATCGGACTATTTTTTCCAAATTTTCAAAAAATTTCTGGAAAACTTTTCAGAATTTTTTTTTTTTGAAACGGAAAATGATAAAAAAAATTTTCCTATTCAAATTTTCTGAAAAGTTTTCAGAAATTTTTTGAAAATTTGGAAAAAATATTCCGATTACAATTTTTTTTTACCCGGGATATTCAGAAAAAAATGGCGATTTTTCCCAAAATTTAGATTTCACATTCCGTAATTTTTTTCATTCATAACATTCCGTAATTTTTATAGGATTACTGTCATGGTGAATTTCATTGGATCCCGCTCAAAAATACTTTTGGCAATTGAATTTCGGAAATCATAAAAATTTATAATTCAGTGAATTTTATTACATATTCCCGCAGGTGAATCGACGATTAGACCGAGGAGAAACGACATTTCCTCCAATCGCGAATAATTGATCGACAAAATATCGGTGATAAGGGTGGCATCGTGTAATGCAACATCAAGAAACTCAATATACATGGGCGGAGGTACGTGCGCACGGGCGTTTCCATTCGCTTATGGGTTGCCACCCTGTGCGAAAGTCCACATGGACGCGTGCGCGGCCCTTTCCCAAACAAAAAAAAAAATCAGCAAAAAAGAAATATAAAAAAAAAAGAAGCAGGTCGTGCACACACATGCGGGTATCACGATTTTTCCATCGCATGCAGCTCCAACCAGAGCACAAGCTCTCATTTATTTTTACTTTTGCACGGGCTCTCCCTTTTATTTTTGAAAAAATATCCCATTTTTTTTTCCTTCCACCTCCAGCTGGCTGGAAATCTCCGGGAGAAATCGGGCATGATGCAGCATAAAAGGGGGAGGAAAGGGGGGGGCATTCGTGGCAATCAGCAATTGGAGTACACGATGATATGCCAAGAAAAGCCAGTAGCTTTCATGACTACCCGTATTCACATCTGCAACCCCTCGAAAAACTACCATGACGTCCAACGTTGAGACCTTTTTTGTTGGATCTTTTGTGCTAGCTCTCGCCCACACATTTCACCGCTCTCATTCTACAACCCCTCCTACAACCGCCTCAAAAGGCCTAGCCATGGATAGATTCCGATAAAACTTCCCCTTTTTCACGTCATGACGAAATATCGATTTTCAAACCCTCGACGCTCCAGTACGTCGTGGAGCCATTTTGAATGAGAGAATAAAATAGAAAATGGAAAATTGGGAATTTAAAATACGGAATTCGTGATAATGAAAAAGGGATAGCCTGTGAAAAAGTGGAAATTGAGAGAATATTTTACCTTAGCCCCGAGGGCCTGACCTGCCATTTTTGGGAGAGGAAAATCAATTTTTTAGGAAATTTTTTTATCAATTAAAAATCAATTCCACCTACAATTATCCTCTAGATAATAATAAAATCTTCAGACCCAATAAAAACACAAAAATAATTTTTTCTACTCCATCCCACATCCAGGAGTCGATCTACGATTTCTGGAGACTAAATTTTCTTTTCGAATTTCCCAGACAAAAAGGTAATGAAAAAAATCACAATAGTAATTTTAAATTTACGAAACATTTATTTAATCGTTTATTCACATTAAGATTGTATTTCATCAATTTCTGGATTTTTACCTTTAAACTTCTTTAATATCTTCATATGAACATAAGCACTATCGCGTGTCCTCGCGATTCCATCATTATATACTTATATTACAACTCTCTATGTACAGGATTATGGTGAATGTATTTATGTTCCGGACGCATAACGACCACGAAAACCCCTAGAATCAGCGACTCGTGCTACGCCATCAAGACTAATCGACGCTAATTATACAGAATCATATCAGAAATTCAACGTTTATACTCTATTATTAATGTTTCGGCTTAGACTCTAGTTTGTATTACACCTATGGTATTGTTTTGGTATGTTGTCACAGCGAATGCATTCAAGGATCGTTTGATTTATAATCGCTCCACGTATTGTATCGGTTCTGATAAGCTATTGGTCGTTACTGTTCTCCAATTTGATAAAAATAGATGACTATCTTAGACTATTGTATGTACAACTGTCAATATTTACATGAATAATTGGTAATCAGGCGGTTAACACTCAACGATTTCAGGGGATCATTCGGTGGAATTTATTACCGCTCTCTGGATTATTAACTTTCACAAAGTCTTATCAATGAAGGAAATTTCGTTAATCACACGATTATTATTATCAACTAACTCCTCACGGACGTAAACGAATTTTTCAATTGTATATTTACAACTTACCACAGAGTACGTATTTACATTTTCGGGAGAGCCGCCATTTTGACTACTTTGACGCAACAATTCAAAATTCACCGCAATGTTTTCAGGTTATTGTATTATTGCTCAATAATTTAGCACAATTGCATGCCTATTTGCGCAGAAACTGGAGTAAATTTGTTGTTCACCTTCTCTCACATTAGCACACGATCAAAACCGCGTCTTCCCTCCATTTCTTACACGTGATGGCGTCCGAAAAACTAATGGCGAGGAAATGATCAGAAAATGAATGTCGAGCATCAGCGCCAAAGGAGTCCCCACTTTTCCCTGGAAATAATGATAAACTACAGAATTTTGAATCTCTAATCACGGGTACTTGCATTGGGTCAAACTGGCCTGGAGTAAGATGGCATGGCACATTTAGAAAATGTATGAAAATCCATCAGTCCCATCAATAGGATTCACTACCTAATAATGAAAATGAGCATTGATTGGTTGCACTAATCACGAAAATTCACTGGAATAAGGTTTGTCCCATTGGTGGTCTCTCAGAGCCACTGATAAGACGGTGCCACATCGTTGACATCAACGAAATTGGTCAGGTCGCTAAGCGTTCCAGGCAATGGAGACTGCTGACGTTACAGAGCAGTAAGATCATAGTCTGATTTGATAGCTGCTGTTGGAACAGCAGCTGATATACCAGGTGGTGTTGTAGCAGGAGCCAGAGGACTGATGCTCCCCGAGTTCATGTGTCCCAGTGATCCACTGGTGCTGTCCATCATGCCATTAACCTGGAGATGACTCAGCTGTGCCTGAAGATGCGTCAATGAGTGCGGATGGCCTTGAAAGTTGGGATGAGAGGTGTGTGGATGCGGAAGTGCTGTGCTAACACCATGAAAATCACTCATGTCTAGGCTACCATCGAGACTAGCATTCTCAAGTTTAAATTCACACGGTGAATTATTGTTGTTCTTCTTCTGATTGTTGTTGTTACCAGTCTTGGTGCGTGATGAGCCCTTGCTCGGCTTCGCCTGGGGCTGTCCGTTGGTATTTTTCCGCCTGACGTTCTTCGTGTTTGGCATCTTGTTGTCCTTCTTCCACTTCATCCGTCTGTTCTGAAACCAAATCTTGATCTGACGCTCGGACAGGGTCAGCATGTGTGCAATCTCGATTCGCCGTCGTCTCGTCAAGTATCGATTTGTATAAAACTCCTTCTCAAGCTCGAGTATTTGTTGTCTCGTGTACGCTGTTCGCTGTCGTTTGGACTCTACACCAGGTTGATACGACGGATTCGCTGGAAAAAAAAAAAGAGAAACATAAACGTCTTCAGGGGATCATTCACGGTGGGAATCAACATCATTGGGTGGACTACTCATGATTGGCGGGGGACTGGCACCGAAAGGGAATTGTTGCGTCATTGACGCGAGTTCAATTGGAGTTATTGAAGCTGATAATGCCTCACTGGAATGACTCCCCGGACTCCAAAACCGCTCGAGAGTGACACTCAACCATTATGTAGTATCGAAATAATAAAGACAATAAATAAAAAAAATAATACCAAAAACAACAACCGGTGGAACATTAGACTAGCATCACTCAATCATTTTCAGATTGATATAAAAAATCCATCACGTTGTTAATGATATTCGGTCAATTCGAACTCATGACCACACGGTGATTGCAGTATTCCATTCGCGTAAAAATCTATACCTGCATAATTGCGACACTGTTTGGTATTATGATTTATGCATACAGGACCTATTCAATCACGCGTAATAATCTTTGTGGAAAAGATTCTTGACATCGGTTTTATGCGTCGTTTCTCTAGCTGCACGTGGCGGGAAAAAGGTATTATAAATATTCATGATGTCTTTTCGAATATTGATTAGAATGATTTTTGTTATGTTTGTGCAATGGCAGTTTACACGGTATCAGCGACAATAGACACAGGATGGGTTTATTAATTCGCGGTGAAAAAAAAAAGGCATCGAGTCGAGTGATTCCAAGGCTAGCCAAGATGAATGCCATTTATCAATGGAATAAAACAAGAGAATGAAAAAGAAGCAGTGACAGACGTGTGGACAATGCCCAAGTGCCTTGTGTGCTTCAGGATAAAAGCCAGTGAATGAGACGGATGAGTCTAAAATCACAGGGATATATCCAGCAACAGTTATACCAACAAAACCATACCTTTCTATTTCTCAGGCCTAGTCATGAAGCATCAGTTCGTCCAGTGAATTGTGTCATTTGGACATTGAAAAACTTGAAGAGATTACGTCTGGAGGTTGAAACAAATGGATGTGTTTGTTGTCCAAGAGTCAAAGGAAGAAGAATGAGAAGAGTTTAGAATCCGTGCGGACGCATTCCATTCCATCCTGAGGCTGACCATTGTCCGACCCCCTTCTGCCCCCTTCGGCATTCGAAGGGATTGCGACCGACGGACTGGCCATACCATTGTCTGAACACGAAAACCCGTACCGCAAGCCTCAATCACAGCTCCCCCATTGGTTATCTCTAATTTCTAGTTGGAGATTTCCGGCATGAAATTGGTTTTTTTTTTCGTTCTACTTACGATGATTCTCTTCTCTGGCCAAAACCACGGTGAGGCGATCAGTTTCTCGGTTTTTTGAATTCGGAGAGCCCAGCAAGAGCTTTGTTGAAAAAAATATACAATGTATGATTAAACCTCTTTGTCTGACTTTGACAAAAAGTGAAAAATGGATTTTTCGATGGTAAAATCGCTGTTGTGTCCCACTTGGAGCAGTTGCAAGTTGGAGTGAGTAGTCATTCTTCGTCATTAAAGAAACTGCGAATGCCCGAAGGTGAGGTTTACACGTTCGGTGAGAGTTACGATGCAGAATTTTCCTTTTGACGGTTTATCAGAGAAAACTCCGGGGGTCTCGACAATTTAACGAGAGCGAGTGAGACGAATTTCTATGGAAATCGTTGGAAAAATATTCCACTCAGCGGTGTATAACGCGTTTTGCTATCGCGTGATGAATAAATAATAAAAATGTGGATACACTGTAGAAACAGTGACAGCGTTAGAGATAAAAAACAGGTCACAATGAAAGTGAACGCCACTAAATCGGGAAAAAATTGTCGACCACACAAGAGTCGGAGGACAGGTAGGTCTAGGGGAGCTGTCAGGATAAATTGCGCCTCATAAGTCTTCCGTCGGGACAAAACGTAAAGATAAACGGTGTCACATAAATCGTTGTATTCGATGCGTGAGGTGTATGATGACTCCAACAATAGAATAGATTTTGAAGAGCATTGGGGAATGATTAAATGCGGTCGTAAGGTGGTTAACAGATAGATTGTAAATATTTGCGGCATGGGAAGCTCATCCGGAAAATGGCCACACACCTTGCATCTTGTTATGAGGACAAAGGGAAGAATTCCACGCCCATTTGGACTTCTTCAGGTCCTACCACTGCAGTTATCCATCATGAAGAATTATTCAATCATCAATTGATCATATGATTTGAGGACTTACCGACACCAGCGATGTGATTTTTCTTCATCCAGGGGTAAACAACGCGCTCGCCATTTTCATTCTCCTCTTCCTCGTCGTCCATCATGTTGGGTGATCCGTCCATGGCGTCATCGTCCATGTCGTCCTGATCAGAGCCGTCGTCGTGATGCTGCCCGGACGTCTGCTGACTCTGCATGTGGCCAGAGTGCTGATTAGATTGATTGAGATCAGGTGAGTTATCTCGGTGCAGAGAGTTTGCCCCCGTCGGACTGCAGACGTTGCTCTCGAGATGCGGTGTGGACTGGCCCTGGGGTTGCTGAGGGGGTTGAGAGTGCTGGGGATGCTGCAGAGCGTCGGGTACATGACTAGTTAAGAGATTTGGGGATAATGCGGTTGATCCTAAGACAGTCGCTGGAGGCTGCTGCTGGGATTGCTGATTATGGAGGGATGGGGGGCACGTCAGGGGGGGTTGCTGGGCCTCTGGAGGCATTGCCAGGGCACCCACTGCATGATGATGAGGATGGAGGCTGGGATGGTGGACCGGGTGGATCTGGTGGTGAGGATGAGGAGTGTAGTAGCTGCCGTAGCTCGCGTATCCACCATTCAGGGGAACAGCTGAAGCTGCGCCGTAGGGTGTTGATGCTGCTTGATGATGATGCTGGTGATATCCATACTGCAGCTGATGCGACTGCGGATGGGACAGGTGGTGACCGCTGCTGAAGAAATCACTGGTCGACGAGATGTAGTTACTCTGACTGTATTCCTCCGTTGGTGGAAACTTCGGATCCACCACAACTGGAGATGCTGGCAAATGGTGACTCGACTGTTGATGCTGCTGGTGATAACCACCGGCGGTTGGATTCATCAGGAATGAACTCATCTTGATGGATTACTCGGAAATCACTGGGACTGTTCACAATTCTCGTAAAGAATTTGAGTCACGGCAATAGCACTTCATAGTTCATCATTCACTCGATGCAATTAAGGATCTCATTGTAAATACAATTGTACAAGCAATCACAAAATCCACTACCGTCACCAATATTCCACCGATGAGAGTTTCGCTGGATCCTTCGTGGCGACGAGAGCAACGATACTTCTCCTACATGTAGCTACAAACCACCACATGAACACACCAGCCGGTTCCCGCCCACTGGAGACCAATTACCATACCACGTGATCGCGGCGCACCAATCAGAGTCTCGCTGTGTCCGCGACCATGATGGATAACCGGCACGCATGCAACATGTGAGTGTGGCGCCCCGAGACCGCTGTGGCAGGTGCCAACAACTATTCTCAACGGATCAGAAGGTACTATCACCAATGCATTTAGACCGTTTAAAATTCTATTTCACTGTTTCGCGCACATACTCTATTTCCACAATTAACTTTGATCACTCAATGTTCGTCTTCACCAAATCAATCTTTTGAGTTATCGATATTCTGACGTTTGGAGTGTTCTACAGCTGCAATTGCTTTGACCACAACTTCTTCGCGTTGAACTTTGGAACAATGACGTCCCACTGAGCAAATTTCAACCCAAAATGTGGTACGTTGAAGAGCCGATGGAGCACACCGCACACAGTACCTCAGCACAAACTCGTCTGACAACTCCGGTCCGGTTAGCGCGCTCCCTCCAGACAACCGAGCCCATCGACGGAGGTTCTCCTTGCTGCCTGTCGAGTGGTTATCCCCACCATTTACCACTGGCATCATTTCCCCACCCTCGGTGGAATACGAGGCCAACCCCAGCCACGAAAACCCAGAGGGCCCCCCCGTTCTTTCACACCGTACCCCAGCGTTTATCCCCCTGGACTCATGGGATGCTGTGCCACGTAAAAGGGGAGTCACTCCTACACGCGTTCGTATCAACACGCCTACAAAATCCATCTTCGAATGGGAATTATCTCCAGTTCCTCAGCTTTCTGCGTGATATCGGGTGAGTGATATTTTTTAAAATCATTTCAATGACACCCACGAAAGATCGACTTCTTTTCATGATTTTAACTCAAATGACACACGATTGCTGCATGACTGCTGCATGATTGCTGCATGAGTACGACACTTTCTGGTCTGATGTCCAACTTCCCTGATAAAATAATCCGTAAAATATTTTCTACAATCATCACCTTGACCGTCAGCGGCTTTCGCACGTGCGAATGTGTGCATGTGCTCTAGAAAGTGTCTTGCAGTACTCGGCCAAGTACATCCACTTCTGGCGATCACACAGGGGGAGCTAAAGAAGCCAAAGAAATAAAAAAAAAATAAAAAAATAAAAACACGTCACAATATGCACAGTCATAACGCAGACAGCCGACTCATTGCGTTTTACCATGGGTATAATAATACGATGCTCCACGCTTTTCACTGCGCCTACCACCTATTAAATAACCCAGAAGTTTGAAAAATCAATCATCCACTTAATTGTATTGCCGTTGTGTTATTTTTGTTTAATGAATAAGTAGTTAACTCATTCATTACTACTTTACACAGTAGTAATATTACGATTAATTGCGATGGCTCCCTCCATCCGTGGAAACATTAATTAGCTAGTATCTAATCGCTGCGTGACATGTTTGTAATTTGAAGACATTAGTAACATGGAGTATGTCGAATTACCGGGGTAACCCATACTAGAGCAAATATTTGTGCGACAGTGTTGGGGGCACACGAGAAATTCGCAAATCAAGAGATCACGGGGGAATGCCGGATCCTGATGTATTAGTGGTGCTCTCTAGTTTCCACATGCATGGTTATGAGCCTGTGGAAATGCCGCGACCCCATACTTGGAGGTACAATAGACGTGGCAGTTGCTTGTGCGGCACGGTATACCGTCAAGGCAGCCGTGAATAACACGGATAAATTATTCTTGCTCACATAACCGTGGTGGACCCCCCTGATGGGGGGAGGGTAAGTGTAACGCGTCCAGGGGATTCATCGATTTTTCGTGCTTTTTCGTCGTACGTAAAATCACGTTTTGCGGACACCCCGAGGGGTGAAGGGAAACGCATAATCACTGCATGAGTAATTGGTGGTATTCAATGATTTTACAGCCTAGACTGTAAAGTGAACTTTATAGGTTAGGACACGAAAAATTTTGTTCTTGTTTTTCTGAGTAACGAAAAATTGCTCTAGAGACTTTTTGGAAGGCACTAGTTTGGAAAATGGAGAGTGAATTTTACAGCCTAGGACGGGAGGAGAAGATTTTACGAGGGAACGTGTGAAAATAGACTTTTTGCGATGGCAGTCACTTTTTCTGGCTATCGGATAAAATAAATAATCAAACTGACGGGCTGACCGGTCCAAGGAGCAATTCACACAGTTCCAAGTAGTGCAGCGGTCTTTTTACCCCTTATCCGTCAATTTTTCACCCCAATGTTGGCTCCCCTAGATCTATATATCCTCCGTCCACTTCTCATTGTATCCCGTATAGCGCCGAAAAATCCGAGAATATGGGGCTTCGAGTGGAATCCCTGAGTGCCCGGGGGGCGGTCGACTGTCTCCTGCGTTACAGTTGGGTGTATGTCCCACCCCCAGAACGTAAAAACCCAGTGCCAGGGGAGGATGGGTGGTGGGTGGATGAGATATGGGGGACACAGGGTATGTTGTCCTCCTCGTTTTGCGGCGCGACCTCCTCGTCTCTATCATCGCGATGCTACCGAAACGTTTGTCTTCTTTCTCGCTGGGTCTAGGTCCTTTTCTTCATCGTCCTCGTCGCTTCTCTTCCGGCGAAACATAATCAATCACTCCTACGGGTCTCCCCCAGCATGACAACCCTCTCCCCCCCC
>NW_011887806.1:300923-332304 GCF_000806365.1 Fopius arisanus | reverse complement strand
CCCCAGCCCAACCACCCCCGCCATAACCCCCAAGATCTCTACGAGTTCTCTCAGAAGTTCTCGTTCCAAAGCTTTTCTTATACCGTCAAAAGATACTGAATGCAATCCGTTGTATTGCGATACTCACTGTGACAAGAGATATACACGTCTATTCTTTAGACATCTTTTTATACTGACGGTGGAACGCTATCGGAATATCATTATATTCCCGGTGGAAAACCCTAGTGGATTCACCGTGGAAAAATGAGAATCTACTCATCATTTTTCTGTGGGATAGTTCTCGAGATAATTTCAATGCTTGCATAATTGGTTGAAAGGGATGTACGTGAGTCCTCCGGCGGCTGATAATGATGGATGAGGGCTTGGAGAATATGGGGCTAACAATTTAATATCAATTCTTCGAGCAACCGGCCCTCATTATAATCCATTAGGAAAGTTTTAATAACACCCGTTAGAACGAGAATAACACTGCTCCGCCTTTTTCGAGATAATTTATCTTTTTCGTTACGGACAGAGGTTGAGAGTAATTAGGAGTTATCACTTGTTGATCGGTGTCCGGTTGAATTTTTATTGGATGAGACGGGTTGGTTTTACGGGGTTGTAGTATCGGTTGTTGTGATTTCGTTTGCGATTGTTTACGGTGCGATGATCGATCGGCGTCGCTCGATCATTCCCGAGTGTCGCCGATCGTCTCAATATTTTGACGTCTAGTTCGGTGATCGCTCATGACGATTTTATGCTGGAGTCGATAGCGAATCGAGGATTTTTCGATGAGGTTTTAGTGAAGGTGATCGAGGAGATGAGTCTCTGAGGATTTCATTGGTGTGCTGAGTCAGGATCACCGGGTGAAGAGACACGAATGGTGAATTCTCTGGAGAGTTCTCGGTGTCACCGGCAATCGCACTCCAGAGGATTGAAATCCTTGGACGATCTTCTTGAAATGGAGGCGATGAGGGTGAGACTTCTCGATGAAATCGTTTGTGCAACGACTCGAGATTAAACAACATGCTGGCTCTTGACGGCTCGGGCTTGCCCTCTTGTTTCTCACTCGATGGTGCGTCCTCAAATCAGCGGCTTGTGGTTGTCACTTACACTCTCTTCAGACCTCGAGAGGATGAAAAAAACATCCGGAGAATGAGAGAACAGCACTGGGACGAGGCCGGGACTAAGTGGAGAAGAAAGCGAGATGCCGGAGACAAAACGCTTCGTCACTGTTTGCACGCACTAACGACTGTGTTGTATACAACGTGTACCAACGCGTGACCCCCAGGAAAAAATATGTTTAAGATATATCGGATTTTCACTTTTCTACAGATTTTTTGAAATATCCATTTTTCCACGAGCTGAAATGAAAAAAAAATCTAAATTATTTGCAATATTTACGTCATTTATGTAATAAAGTGTATATGATGTGTTTTGTAATGAATTTTGAATAATCTGTGTATATTTTGGGAATATTTTTGAATTTGAAAAATTGAGAGTGACGTAATTCAAAAATATATATATCATATTTAGATATTTATATCGATTTTTTTTAATGTCGATTTTTAAACGAGTCGAAATGAAAAAAAATCTAAATTATTTCAATAATTTATCAACTTTGCAATATTTATGTCATTTATTTAATAAAATGTATATAATATGTTTTGTATTGAATCTTGAATAATCTGGTCAAAAAATTTCTGGAAGATTTTTCAGAAATATTTTTTTATGAAACAGAAAAAAAATGAGAAAACAAAATAATTTTATTTTTGGGAAAGGTTTTGAAAAATTTTTCAAAAATTTAAATAGGAAATTTCCCGATTTTTTTTTGCTTCAAAAAAAAATTGCTGAAAAATTCCTACAAATTTTTTGAAAATTTGGAAAAAATATTCCGATTCCAATTTTTTTACCCGAGTATTTTTGGATCTGAAAAATTAAAAGTTCCGTTATTAAAAAATATATATATCATACTTGGACATTTCCACAAATTTTTCGAAATGTCGATTTTTCCACGTGCCACCAAAAAACCAAATTATTCCAATATTATATTAATTTTGCATTATTTATGTACCAAAATCCATGAAACACCGAATATTTTTGAATTTGAAAAATTGACAGTTCCAGAAATTAAAAAATACCCACAATAAAAAATAAAAGTATATAAATTAGTAATTTCAGAATTTGAAATGAATAATCATCCCTGAAACAAAAATGCCACCTCCAATATATTCCAAATATATTATATATTTCCCGAGAATATTTTCTGATGCAAATAGAACTAAAATAATAAGCCTCCGGTTTAAGAAGGGTTTAAACCCGGTAATTAGGTGAAGGTCAAGATTTGTCCAGGTAATTGTGGCATTTGGTCTCCGCAGGGTGTACGAAAAATATCTGTTCCTCATCCCGAAGGGTTCGACCTAGTGACGAGGGCCCGTAGATGACCTACATTGCAAACCCGTCAGACTAATAGTTCTAAAACAAACTCCGGATCTCCAACTGTGACACTTCATCCTGCTGTTCTCATAGCGGATGTCCTTTGACACTCGTAATGGAGAAAAATAATTAATGGAAGTGCTGAGCGTAACATGCGTACCGTGAACATTCGAGTTGGTAATTGGATATGAAAACCATTTTTACGGTTTAATATATTTTCTTTTTTCCCCAGAGATTCTTGCGAGAGCCGTGACACATTTGTCGGCTTTATTCTTCTCCCTGGATAAGTCGAAAGAAGAAAATGGAGGCCATCATCGAGTCACTGGACTCTCGGAGTGAGTTTTACCCGGGAAGTGCAAAGGGATGTTTTAAAACGCATATATTCCTCCAGGTCCCAGACAATTTAGCTCTCGCACTGACGCGCGCCGCATTCGTGATTAATGGATTCTCATTGTCGGTGGTTTTTTTTTTTTTAAACCATTTCGGGGTCTCACTTTTGAGAGGCATTCATTTTTTAAAAACCGTCAGTCCTAGATGTAGGAAGACCTCACCAGAAATTGCGACCGATGGTTTCCAATTGTGTTGAACGATTTTTTGGAGCAGTTGCGTCTCGAAATGGGGGAATTAATTTTTTCTTTCCAGATTTTGAGTTTTTATTTTTATGGGTGGGAAGTCTCGATTCTTCAGGGTGTTCTACGATTTTACCTGATTCAGGTCCCCCGGGGAATCAAACAAGAGACTGAATAAATAAGTTTGGGGGGCGTTTCTGCAATTTTCACGTTTTACAAGTCATCTGGGACTAGATCCCATTTGGGCATGAAGGGGACGGGCATGAGCTGTTCAATTTTTTTCCATTGAAATTCTCTATAATATCCCCGCATTTTATGTACTGCGAGGTCCATAAAATATTTCTTTGTAAAAATAAAATAGATTTGAATTTATACTGACGCATTATGCGAGAATGAAATGTGAAAAGAAATTAATTTGCAACTTTTAACAATTTGTTGTAATGAATTTAATTAGGAGACATGAGGAGTCAGCGTTTGTAGTGACGAGATAAAATTCGATTGGCACGGCAATAAATCAAGGGAATCCCTAGTCCTGGCAAAACGGTAGCCAGGGCACCTCTTTGGTCGTACTCCACCCTCATGCACCCTTTTGGGCAATGGCTACTGTGCCATTGTGCACTTCCAATAATGTCACAATGACGGCTGGTTCCGGTTCATTATAATCGCCATTATTTACGAGCAGTAAATTACCAAAATTTCGAAAGTGCGCCGCCAACCCCTTCTCATCCTTTCCACAGAATAAAATTTCCCTCGGGGATTTCCATAAAATTCCACTCTCATTCCATTTTTACTCACCTCCATTTCTTCAAAAGTATTTTTCAAAGCATCGCTCGTAAACATATCACTCGGAAAATTGTTTCGCTGGTCGAGTTGATAAGAAAAACCTTCAGGATAAAACGTTTATTTTACAATTTTTGTTTTTCAACTTCAGGAAAAAATTTTATTGAAGTATTCGTTGTTTCAGGCTGTGAAGTGGAACAGTTCAGGGGTAGGAGGAAATCATCAGAAATCTTCTCGAGGGGCTCTCGTATGATAAAAGATCTTTGAAGGAATGAAAAATCGTTGTTGTTTGGAGATGAAAGGACACCGACCTGTTTCTAGGTTTCCATGTCCATTTGTGGACAGCAGTCGCACGAGTTATCAGGGCAGTAGGCACTATCACCTTGGAAACAGAAACTTGTTTTCAATGTTTACGATGCCAATCGAAATTGTCGCCAGTGACCTATATTCAGGACTGATAACAGCGCTGTAATCGGTTGCTAAACGTCTAATTGGCGTCCTCTTCAGTCCATCGACGTCAATATGGCGAGCCCCGAGTCAGTCTTACACTGAATTGTACATAATATTTTTCCCACTGAATTATTTCCCTCCAAAATCACCGATTTTCCCGCTTTTCACATTTGAATCTTCAGTTTTCTTTCATCATGCGCATATGGAGTGTTATCATTTAAAATTTAAAATTTAAACATTCGAAGAATCTTAAATATCTAAAAAAATTACCCGTGATTTAGGTTTTTTTCTTTAATTCAATTCAATTGATAAATACTAGATTTTTTTTCTTATTCTAGAGAAATCATTATTTTATTAAAATGGTATTATATTTTTTTTTATGTATAGTGAATCGGGAAAATTCACTTGCCAGTCAAAAATCAAACAAATTTTTCTTTAAAAATAATAATATATTTTCCGGACAATTAATTTTTCCATTTCTCAAAACCCAAAACTAAAAAAGGGGCTCTCATAATAAAATGTCGTTTAATTACAGATTAAGACAGAATTCGTTTCGGATAAAAGAATTATAATGATCTGAGAAAAGAATTCCAAGAATTCCATGTGCTTCCCACGTATTCATATTACAGAATGAATTCTGTAAGAATGATGGAAGTGGGCTATCAAAAGTCCAGCCCCGATGATCCATCCACTCCATCCGATAATTTCACCGTAGCCGGAAAACTCCCGAAGTTTTTCCGCCGAGAAACTTTGATGAGTCTATCGAATGCCATTATTTCGTGGGGCCATCTCCGACCACCTCAGCACCATTCTTTAATCATTCAAAGTGAATCAATCACTTATCCCGAAGGCCTCTCGCAATCCCGCCAGTCACCCTCTTCTCGGCTTCAGTCTTCACATCACCGTCACCCATAAAACTTTGTCTTCCGGTTTATCGTGACACTACAGGACGACGTTATCGAGGAATTATATTCTCCCGTCCACTCAAGTCTAGCAATTCCGACATTTATATTTAAATATTTAGAATTCTCCCCATTAAAATGATCGCTGATCTCTAAAAGCTCTTCCTTATCGACCACAGACGCCTCAATTATGGTATGGCGGCGATATCCTCAATATCTCCGACGCTTATTTCAATCAATTATTTTTTTATAATTAATTGTTTCATCCGGAGAAAAGTGGTAACATACAAAGCGAAGGAATCCATCAATTTTTTCCTTCCCTTTATTTATGGAATTACTCCCAGGATTATAATATGTACAAAAATTTCGGATGAGTGACTCACGCTATCGACTCCCTTCGAGTAATCTCCGAATAGAGGGATTAAGCTGTTTACCAGAAGTATGAGGAACCGTGTGTATTTAATGACAGGGGCTTCCACCGAATAAGTTCCATCCGGAAATTCTATAAAAGCCAATACAGTGGGATTACCCATTTCATCTAATATAAATGCGCATTTCATTAGAGGCCAAGAGCCGCCGGATATAGAAATCTGTAACCAGAGGGGTTCTCTGGTAGTCTCACTGTGAGAATATACCCATGAGCGAGCCCACGGGAACCAATCAGGCTTCCACGGATGCCCCTCGCATACCCAGCAGCCACGCCTGCCAATATAGGGTACCCAGACCCTCGTCAGAGCTACCCTTATTCTTTTTACCCGCCTTTATTCTTATCCCCACCTTTTTCCTTCCTCATCGCTGGACCGAATTCACCGCTCAAAATGGACTCCGGTCATTTCCGTGGGTCAATGCCAACCTTTTCTCTATCATTGTTTTCCATAGTGTTGACCCGATTAATTGAGACAACAGGAATCATCCAGACTTTAAAAGACTTCAATAATCAAATCTCAAAATTTGACCCGACCGGGGTTTGAACTCGCAACCTCTCGCACGTGAGACTCCGAATTAACCCACTGCGCCAATCCACTGGCGACTAATTTCAATCTCAAATCTTTGATTCTGTCGACGGGACTAGTCTGATCCTTTCGAGTGATTAATATTTCATCGGGTAAAAGACTCGCTTGGGGGTGGTCGTGATACCAAAACGCATTAGTCGTCTATTCGGCTCCAAGTGACGATGTTTATATCGCAATATTCGACGGTGGGGAATGGGAGGGAATGGGTTGGATGCACCTCTGGATCCATGTGAGTTATAATAATCCATGAAAGCTGCTGGTGGCGATGTCGAGGAGCGCCGAAGCGGCCGCCCTGTCACAAAGGCATGCGCCACCCACCACGTCCAATGTGGTGCTGTGATCGTTAATCAACTCTTCTCGTTCGGGACCCTGAAAACTTTTTGAGGTATCTACAGGTACGATCCCTCAACCTCTTTTCTTCACCCTTCACAAACCCATGATAATGCGTGGTGAATTCAAGATGGGTATTGATATATTCTAGAATTCAAAGACCTGTCTTGGATCTATCCTCCGGCTACTTCTACATTTCTTCCATAAATTTGTGAAGCTGAAATCTAACAAAAACTCTGGCTCCATCAACTTGACGATTTTCAAAATACTATAATTATTTTCAGACAAATGATCAAAACAAAATTTTCTCTATTTTTCAATTTATTGAATTTATAATATATAGTATATATTACATATACATAATATATCATATATATTATATCATGATGTTCAATTTCTTTGAAAAAAGGATGTTGCGTAATTATTATAAATCATTAACAAAAAACCATGAATTCTTTTAGCAGACACTCCCTCACAAATGCCAATTAAAAATGATTAGAGACCAGTTGATGTCGATGAATAATAATAATAATAATAATCTCAATCCAATAATACCCCGCTGATTGTGTGCTCACGGTTTTTCAGTTGTGCTTCGATTGAATTGGAATAAAAGTCACGTCATTAGCCACCAGTACGCGACGCACGCCGCAGTCATCATCCTCAGCAGCATACACTGATGATAATTATGATGACCGCAACAGAATAAGAATAAGTCCCTGAAAAGTGCCGCCGGTATAACCAGTGACCAATTGATTCTCATTACATGCAAGGATCGCCGGTACGACGAATACCCTCATCAGGATGACTGAAATGCACCCGCGAGAACGAGCGGTGAGTGAATTTCTCCTTTTATCGAATGACACAGCAGTAATTTGCCCAGGTAAATTTTCCGATGGACAATTTCAGGGTACAGTTATCCAATTCCCGTTGATGATTCCTGATCGTGTGGTCAAGCAGCTAGTGCTTTCCTGTATCATATCCAGGTTTTACGCTGCTCAGGGCTGATGCAAAACATATTTACCATTGGTGAATGTTGATATTTTTTGATGCCGGGTATCGGTGTACCTCTTGCTCACCCTCGTGTCTCACTCGAAATGACTAAGCAAGAATTTTCCACACGCATAAACACCATCAGCGTCCAGTCATTCCTCACGAGTCCATGCGGACGTGTGTTTGCAATTTGTGTTTAACCCAGTGGAAGAGCCCACAGTTGGCTGCATTCGGCCTATTTTTATTCCCCCCCCAAAAACACGTGGACTGAATTTTCCCCCTCGACGGTTCCCCGTGTTCACCTCAAGAATTTTCCGGGAGAGGTATCACCCATAGAAAAAAAAAAAACCACCGCGGCTACTTGACAGTTGTTCATTAATCAATTAGACATTTTTTCTCTAATTCCCGGGATTGCATTCATCACCCATTCGAAGACGGAATTAAACACCCAGCGTGTATTCATAGAGGCAATATCCAGCCAGCTGTCATGGCGGTGTCTTGGTTCGGCTTCATAAATTCAATCTGCCGGTTCTCAGACCAAGGAGGCATCATCTCTAATGCATTTCTCTTGCTCCATCACCGGAATCGTAAGCGAAATGCTATCAACCATCCACACACGAGTATTTTCTCATCATGTTTTCGCTAAACATGATTGCCAGAGGGATACAGATACCGTTAGGCTACATATATGGCGGCACCACCGCTATTTATTATCCTCCACGTCGAATCAGCTGGGCTTGCGCCGCCATCTTGCCGTTGGCGTGTTCATGAATTTTCTAGACGAATATGTGCTGTCTTATTTCAGCCGATCCCTTCCTGTATTCTTATTTCGCGCCTCTCGAGGATTATACCTGCGCTCGAGCTGTACGGGATATTCTCAACTTATCAGAACCTAAAAAAAGTGGAAAACGGTTTGATAAAAAAAAAAAGAACAAAAAATATGACACGCCCCGGAGGTGAGATGATTTATTACGACGTCTAGGGTCGGTTTCTAACCCTGTTATTTTTACAAATTTTAATCAGTGACCTTTCCACTGGCTATCTGATGGGAACGACCGGCGGTCGGCTAATCTAACGTGTGACATTTATTGCCGAGAAGGAGAATTTTTAAAAGGAAAACAATTAGTAGAAAATTTGCCCTGGCGTTTTCATAAAAAACTGTAAAGATTACTAAAAAAAAATGAAACTCCAATTTATCTTATTTTTTTTAAATTAATTCTATACGGAAAATGCAACCGCCGGTGCGCTAGCCTAGGGTCTGAATTCCCGCCGCTTCACTCCTAACCTAAGTACCTCAATCAAATACCCACCCCTCACACCTCATTCGTAAAAATAACTTGACGATGCAGAGATATGAATAATGCAGCCCCAACGGAGTGTCCCTTCCATTTTGTTCTCGATTCTCGTTATAAAAAATGAATGGCACGAAAATAGGTTAGAAAAAGGCGGCCGTAAAAATGAAAGATAAAGAAATAAAGGAAGAAAGGAAGAAAGCGGAGGATGCTTGCACCGGGTATAAGGGAAGAAATGAAAGGACGTCAGAGTGAAGGAGCTCTGGGTATTAGCCAGCTTGAAGGGTGGATACGAAGAAAGCGAAGTCCCTTCTTTCTTATATATTTTTTTCCCTGTATTCTCTGGCGTTCCTTGGGAAAAGTTTGTTGTTTGAAGCACGGAGGCTCCTTGTCCGCCATCATTAATCATGCCTGAGTTTTGGTTTGACTAGTGGGCGAGAGCTGCAACGGGCGAGAGATGAGAGAGGAGAGAGGAGAGAATACGGTTCCCTGTTACGTTCTATGTGGATAGAACCAAAGGGGGAACCCGCGGTGCCAACGGTTGGGTATATTTTCGAGGTGAAAGGAGAAGGGGAGATTGAAACACGAGGTGGGGTGACTACCCCTTCGAACTTTCATCCCTTGGTACTTTTTTTTTTCACCCCCTCGCCCTCACCGGGGGTGGTCCTTCGGGCTCCGGGGGGGGAAAACCCGGGAATAATTTTCCAACTGTTTTTCGGGGTGAGGAATTCGCTCGCATTATGGCGTTCACGTATCATCGTATCATCGACTCCGCCATTCCAATTTTTTTTCAGGAACAAATACAATTTTATATTGATTTTTATGTACAATTATTTAGCGGCATGCGAATTTTTTTGGAAGATATTTCATCAGCTGAAGATAAATTTCTTTGGGATTTGGATTTTTAATCGATAGCTTGCGAGATAAATTTTCGGTGTCTTTAAGAAATTTTATTTACCTGTCGTGTTGATGCTGATGCGTAATTATAATTCTGAAGTTGATTAATTGCCTGATTGGATCATGCGTTTTCTAATGCCATCAGGTCTTATCTGGAGTTGGAGAAGTATCTGGCTGATTAGCCTCGGTCTTTGGTGGTTTAGGGCATTGACGGAGTGGGAAAAAATAAATCATGGTGTTCCGGGGAAGTTGACGGTATCGACCAGCCACTGATCTCGACGCAATTTGTTAAATTATTATAATCACTCGTGAGTGGCATGCGAGACACATTAATGCCGGTAAAGACATGGGTACCACGCAATCTCCATTTTCATTACTCTCTTTCATCAGTAATTATAAAAAAATCAATTATCCGGGTGATTAGTCAAGAAGATTTGCATTTTGGCGGGACTATTCGTGTTCAATAACTCTTTTCACTGATAATTATTATTTTATCATGCATTAATTAAAAAATAATTCACCATTTTATTCTCATTTTTCAATTTCTCTTTCCATGTGACTTTTATTTTCAAATGCAAACCCAATCTCATCGATATTGACGTAATCTCAAAGTTATTAGCACGGAAATAAAAAGTATCGAGCCTCAATGAATATCGAAATAATCCGGCAAATGGGATTTCAGTCGGCGGTATCAAAGGGGCCAGCAGGTGGTCAGGACCCCGGCGGTGCAAACGCGAAGTTATACCCTCGCGTCTCCACTTATTTTCCATTCGTTCTTGCACTCATCTTCGTACAAGCTTACCCACCATTTTCATGGCTCGGGCCCCCATTTTGTTGAAGATGCCGGCGGGCCGTTATTAATTGCTCTATGTGGAATCGTGTCTATCCGACGCGCCATTGTCTTTCAGCTGAATTATTCCCTCAAGAATTGATCTGGTGGTCATTCTGAATATCACATTACACCGGTAAATATTACCCATAAGTAAATATTTCCCAAAGGAAAAATACTCATGGACGTTTTTCAATTGCAATTACGACACCCAATCCAGACTCTCTCGAATCTTAGAGCTAGACTGAACGTCAGTCAAATCGAAGATCGCTGTTGTCAAGAAATTTATTGACAACTCATCAAGTAAATTACCCGAATCATTGAACGATCCAGCGACATGTGCATCGACGCCTTTCCTATTGTATTAGCAGACACCTCAGCAGCATCTTGAGAGCGTCAAGTTGGTCGAGGTTCTATTGAAATAATCCCGGTGTAACGAAAAAGTATTTAATGACCTCTCTTTGAGGAGATTAAAAGAGTCGAGATGGATGAGACCAAGGAATTGCATATATAGAATTGCATCGGTTCCGAGGGGATCATTAATATCATCTGCTACAGTGGTTCGTCAGTCTCCGTCAGATCTATGCCGATGTCTTGGCATTTTGCACGCGATATGGGGTCCCCTCGGAAAGATCCGCCTCTTCATCCTGATCCCGAGTCCGTGAAGCGTATCAGAGAATCATCACCAGGATAAATCCAATCCTAGACTATCAAGTTCACTTGGCCCATGATTTCTGCTCTCGCAAGCTGTGATTTCATCATCAAACGTTTGGAATTTGACCCGCAGCTGGTTCCATTTATGCACCAGATAGCATCGACATGATGATTGACAAGACGCCCATCACTCACTGGTTCCATCATCCAGATACTTGTCAAGTCTTGAGGTCTTTCTACATCAGGTATTGATCCATTCCACCAAGTCTATCAACCGCTTCTCGATTGTCTCGTAGAATTTTTCAACTGCGTTCATTTCAGGTCTCACAAGCGCAACTCCTGGCTGTTCTATCAGAACTAGATCGACTAGAGAAGCGAAGGAAATGGGGAAAAGTAAAAATTCAGAGGGAATGGTCTCGACAATGGGGGAAAAAAATGAAAGAGGAAATTGTGACGAACGGTCAATCGTGAAAGGACGTCAAGCAGGACGAGACATTTTGTGAGAAAAGCGATGTCGAAAGCAAGCTATTCTCGCTGCCACTCCTCGCGGGACTCCCTCCTCTTCGCCGTCGGCGTTCAGAGGCAGCACCCTCTTTCCTTGTCACGTAAATCATTAATCTTCCTGTGTTTTCTCACACACTCGGATGTGGATTTAGAACTAGAGTCGCGCAAGGGATCTTGGTATATCCTCCCCCTTTATATCGCTCCCTTTTCAGACGTTATGCACGCAACAACGAATTCTCGTTGTTAGATTACTTCACCCTCCCTCTACCTCCCTTCTCCACCCGCTGCTCTCTCCCTCCGCCCCTACGCCCCCTTCGTAAAAAAAAAAAACTCACATTTCCGTTTCGAAATGAACAGTCGGTGTTGCCGCGAGATATTCACACCTCTTTATTACCATAATTAAAAATTAGACGAAATTAATAAGGCAATAAATATGCGGCTGTAATGATTTTTTCATCTCATAAATCTAATTTACTCGGTGGTAAGGCGTGCGTAATGAGTTATGACCTTTTTCCCGTCACTTTTGCAATCATTCGCCTGTCGATTACTGGCAGTTGCACCGGCCAGAGAAAAGTAGACAGTCGTATTCTGTAATTACGCGAGTATGTGCACTTCATTAGTCCGAGATGCTGATTGCATAATAGCGGTGTTTTTATTATGATCGATAGATTTTTTTGCTTTATTTATTGTTAGATCAAGAGGAGTGATCAATAAGGTTATGACGAATAACACGTAGGTATTTTTGAATAGAATGCATGTCTCAAGGTGATGATTATTTTTATACTTTATCTCTTTTATTTACACTAACTATTCCCTACACTGATTTTTTTTTTCTATTATCTATTTTTTTTTTACTTGAAAGGAATTTTTAATTTATTTTTTTAATTGATTGTAATTAATTCGTTTCCTCCAACGAAAAAATCCTCTCCGATTTGGTTTTTATCATAAAATTTTGAAAAAGATTTCAAAAAAATCTGCAGACGATTTTGTTTTCCATAATAATAATAACAAAAAAAATTAATTAATTAATCTTCTCAAGGATTAAAATATATTGTTTGTATTTCTATTCAATGAAATGCAGTTGTGACGGGAGAAGGTGTCTGGATATATTTTCATAATTTTTATTAATCTTTATGTAAATAAATGGAAATGACGAGTTAGCATTCGCAAAAAAATCGGATAGCCTCCAATAATTAATTACATCTTCGATAAGGACAATCACATGTTATCTGGCCTACAGAATTCTATTTTATCGACTGTAATCTAGTCGACTGGAATTTGTTATTATTAAAAAATAATTCATGAGCACATGATATATTTTTTTAAAGACCATTGTAGCTCTGTATGCACCACACAAACCTCTCTAGAACCGAATTTGTCGCCTCTTTTCAAACAAATTCGGATCTACAGGGTAGATGTAGAACATTAACTGGGCCTTCCCCGTGCTTCATCACGATTTAATCGTCCATCATATTTCCATTTCTTCAAAAATTTCCTCCTTCTAGGCCCAGTATAAAAATGACAGATCTTTGTTCTCCTGATGGGGCACCACTACTTCTGAAAAATAAATAATATACATTAAGTACTAGAGGACAAACGCTGTGTTGACTTGAATTAATCATTAGTTGGATTCAATTCGAGGAGCAACTTAGGGACTGTTAGTCAAACATAATTGGCTTCCTTCTGCGAAGACTGTCATGTTTTGTCGGTATCTGGCTCTTCACGAAATTGGGTTGTTATGCATCGTCATGGGACCGGTTGAAAAAAGGCCCCTAACCACAAAGTCTGAGACTGGACAGGTCATCGAGAAAATAAACCATGAAATTCAGTGCTAATCAGGTCGAGAGGGAATTCTCTCCCAAATCTCATCATTGCCAAATGATTTAGCATTCCACTTCATGATCTTTTCAAATTTATGATTTTATCATTCCACCGAAGTTTAATTCGTTTATTTATACAAGTGATTGCGAGTGAAATATTCAGGACTGAATCAAGTTTTCAGTATCCTGCAGTGAAAGGACTGAAGGTCACTTGTCTATGCAAATTATTTGGATCAATTTTCGCTGGATCATTGCATTCATCAGAAAAACTATATGTTCCTCACCATGAATTGTGGAGAGTACCTGTTCCCTCTTCATCCTGTTCACCACCTGGAATGCAAATTCATCAGTGATAATCGTCATCAATTGTCTATCGATTGTTATGACAGTAAATACCTTATTATCATGTCGCTGGGTTGGGGACTACCCCAATGTGAAAGGCTTCACCTGTTTTATCAGCCGATAGTCATGGAAATGATGAATGCTCGTGCCACTGAGACGTTAACGGATCGAGGATGACGCAGCTGATCTTCAGCAAGGTCGTGTGCTCTCATCTTAGCGGTACAGGTCTTCACATTTTTTGCTCAACCAGTGCTTGGGTTACTTGGTCACCGTGTCAGCTTCATCCTTCTTGGAGATTGTTTGAATAGCTCGGCAGTTTGCTGTTTACCTAAAAAAATTGAAATGAAAATTATACCGTGAGCTAATTCGATCCCTCTGGACGTTATCTGATTTAATTTTAAACATTTTCAACAAGTCGCACCTTCTGCTTGATGGAAAAACCGCGGAGTGAAAATGATATCAAAGTTCAAGGTACTAATAATAATATCGAGAGTTCTCGTTAGAACTTGAAGAGATTATGGCTTGAATACCTAGGAGATATCCGTCTGAACAGAAGGCAGTGTTTATTGCGATTAAATTATTGGGTTATCATTAAATAAACAAGGGGCCCCTTTTCTTGGAGATGCTTTTTTCAATGATTGATTTTTTTTTATGAGGAATAATGATTGTTGTAAAGATGGCTGTGGACTTTAGGATCTATCAAATACCGAGAACTGCGAAGTACGAGAGATTGTTACTGGAACTCTTATTCATTACGTCTGAAAGTAGAGCATCGATTTCTCGTTTCGATCTTCAAATTCAATAGATACTCAGTCCTCATTTATGAGAATCCATCAATGTATTTTATTATGTAATAAAACTACATAAAACGCATTAATTTTCAAGTTGTACATATAAATTACAAAGTGGACCTTTTTCAATTTTTTTTCAAATAAATAAAAAAAATACTTTTAATGAAGATAAAATCATGAAAATCATGGGATACGACGCGGGACACCCTGAACTATATCCCGAAGTCATAAAAAAAATTAAAGAATCCCGACGAAAATTTAAAAACTGCAATTATCTTAAAAACTTAAACCGAAATCCGCATACCTCTCCAATTAATAAGAAACGTATAAAAATGTTTTTGTATCAAGAATTAAGAAAAATGAGAAAGAAAGTTTTAATTAATACGTTTTTAATTTTTAATGAATAGCTGAATGAATAATTAATAAAATAGACGAATGCGAAATTTTTTTAGAATTAAAAAAATGTATTTTTGGATTGGGAAATGAGGAGAGGGATTTGAAGATTTTTTCTGCTAGTCAAACTCGATAAATTCATTTCATAGAAAATTCAGAATGTCAGCGAGGGTCTGGAAGCTTTGGGCCCTCCCAACGGCAAAAATTGCCAGATCATGCTGAAAGTATTCAACAGATTGATCGAAAACGTGAAACCTATCAAGACCTTTTCAAAATGATACGAATCAAATAGAATGCACCACCGATAAAAATTAAAATAACAAACTGGATACAATTCTAGATATAAAATTACCATTCTCATTACTTCTTTAATTGACAGAAAAACATTCGGAAGTCTTGATAAAATCGAGACTCGAATAAGAAAACTGCCGCCAAATTAAAACCCAACACTAAAAAAAAATGGTAAATAGCCAGATGAGTGTAAATTGGTTGAAAGCAACACGACGAAGAGCTGTTAGCCGACTGCCGCTAATTGAATAAATTAAGAGCGATTTTTATAACTAAAATGCGTCTGAGTAAAACCAGAATAAAAAAAAAGGGAATTTGTCCGAAATTCTCAAAAATTTTTATTATAATGCCGTCTTCTTTGTCTGGAGAATGTGTTTAAAAATGGTGGATAAAATAAAGCCATTGAGTTGAGGAATGAAAAATGTCACTTCCACTTGTTCCCCGCAAAATGGAGGCCACCCATCAATATTGACACGAAACAAACAACAAAGTGACAGACAACTGCATCAAAGCAACCATTAGCTTCTCTAATCTCCAGATTACCAAAAAATAATCCATCTCCGTACCCGCCTCCAGGATCTACCTTATCGGCCGGGTAATCCTGTTAATGTTCCCTGGGTTAACCTCTGGGCGTTTGTCTTGTCTGTAAATTTGTCGCATTAGTCCGTAAATTTGAAAAACTGCCAACTGTCCTAATCCTTTGGACCCGCCCCTGTCATGTTAGATGCGCCGCAAGGCGTTGAAAACCCACGACAAAATGTCAAAACAGATTTGACTTTTCGACTTTACTCCTTTCCTCAAACAATAGTTACCCAATATTTCGGGGGGCCGTTGAGTTGGGCCCTTGGGACACTGGAAATTGAGAGATGCCTCTGGGTAAAAGTTGACGACGATAATTCGGTGGATTTCTCATATCGACCCGACGCCGACGCCGACGCCGACGCTATCGCCGCCATCTCGATACTAACCCCTTATTAGCGTCATTTTTCGCCGTAACTGTTGCACAGACTTCCAATTTTTCTGGGTTACGGCTCTGAAAAAAAAACCAATAACATAAATTCATTTGTTATCGTTATTTACCAACACTGGACTAATTACTGGATAAAATCATTTAATTACCCCAGAAAATTAGCGGAATTAACCCAATTAATGGGTGAAATTCCCAGATCAATATCGCGAGTAATGATAATAGGAACACGAGTTGGAGTAAAATAATTGGATGTGTAAATTCGATTTGTGCAATTATTGTTGAACAAAAAATATAAAATGAGGAATTTAAAATGTTTTAATATTTCAGGATTGCGTATTGAACGAAAAAAATAGGATGCTGATGAATAATTATTCAGGATGGAAACGAGAAATCTGGAGAAATCCAGGGAAAATGAAAAAACAATTTTTGCAGCTTCATGAATAAAACTGTCTGCTCCAGAATGCATGGTAATGAACAACCGTGGAATATCATGTTCTCCGCGATTAAATCCATGTGTCTTTCATACGCAAGTGCCGTTACTCATTCAGTAATTTACATATGGAGTACTCAGGCCTGTCGCCCTGAAATTCATGATAATAAATGCCCCCGCGGTTCTCCAAATTCTCAATATTATTCATTACCCATTCAAACTCGTAAAACAGCGTTTCCACTTGGTTAATCACATTTGTAT
The DNA here is from genome assembly GCF_000806365.1 of Fopius arisanus. Lineage (NCBI taxonomy): Eukaryota > Metazoa > Arthropoda > Insecta > Hymenoptera > Braconidae > Fopius > Fopius arisanus. Next base: position 315,384 of record NW_011887806.1, on the reverse strand, counting down.
TAATTACCGATCAGAAAAATCGGTTGGAAAAATGGACATGACAGTTTGTCAGAGTACGTGTTATTGCAAATCGTATCACTTTTTTTTTTTGTAACGGACGACCGGTTTTTAGTGCAGTACATACCCTGAATGAATCCTTTAAACAGAGATAAATATATTTTCTCTCTCATCTGCAGGCGGGACACAGTACCCGAAGAATAAACCAATAGACGGCCATCTGCTTCATGTGTAAGTTGTCCTCTTTTTTTTGGGTCCAACGTTTGTCCCTCGGTCCCGCGGACTTTCTGGAATTGAAAGCAATTTTATTATTTTTTAAAAACATAATTGACTAGATACTGGTAGTGTCAATGAAAAATTATTAATCAATGATTATGTAAAATGTTTTTAACGTGTGGTTCAGGAGTTTTGGAGATTGTTGTTCGATGGAGAGAAAACTGAATGCTCTGGAGTTGACGAAAGTGATAACTTGCAATGAAGGCACGTTGGAGAGAGCAGGAGAAATGAGGGTACGACCCCAACAATCGATTTCCTTGAGGCACCCCATGTATAAGTCAGTATACGAAATAGTATATTCAACTCTCTTCTCAGTCGTGCTATCACCGAATTGGAAAAAGCCAATTTCAGTTGAGATTCCTCTATCACCGATTCTATTGTGGTACCAGTTCAATCTTCCACGTAATGTTGGAATCGAAATTCTTCAGACAGGGAATGTATTTTTCAAATAAAAATCACGGAATCTTGAAATACAGAGGGGTGGGAATTTTTTTTTTGGGGGAAATTCAGTCGTTGAGATGAGAATACCGTCGGGAGACCACCGGTCGATTCGAGGCCATAAATTTTCGCCATCTTGGGGACGAGCTTCATACCTGGGGCGACCGAATATTCGGAAATATTTTCCAACGGAATTCTACGATTTTTCTGGCACTTTAGAATTTTTCCGTGAATTTTATCATGAATTCAATGGATTTTTCTAAAAAAAAAAGTTTTTAAAATTTTCCGGTGATTTTTTTATTTTTTTTTTTTGCCATTTTTTTTTTCGTTTTTTAATTTTTAAATTTTGATTATTTTTTTCTTGGATTTTTTGTTATCTTTTTCGTTCGTCATTCCAGGATTTTTTAACGGAAAAAATTCCCACATTTTTAATTGGACTGATGTAGAACTTCCCAATGCATCACGAGCAAAAAATATTCTCGCTGTGGGAATCTGCATGTAGCAGACACCAAAAAGGCGAAACAAAAAAAAAAACTGCTCGCACAAACGAACGCATGACATCACCGCGGAAATGTGACAATTTAGAGACATTTAGGGGTCCCAGTAATTCAATACGCGAGTGAATATTCCATACTATAAAATAAATGAATGTCTTTAATTTTCTCGAAAACTCCCCAATTTTTCTTTCGATTCCCATAAAAAAATCGTCTTCAAATGAATTTAAAATCCCCGAAAAATTGCCCTAAATAAAAAAAATGTAATTAGCATTTTGTGGAATTTTTGGGGTGTCCCAGTTAAATTAATAGATTCAATGATTTAGTTGAAGAGTCACGGTATACAGTGGCGATACAGCATCGATCATTCTAAACCTATCTGATGCTTTATCACGTCATCCTGCCACCTCGATCATTAACATGCCGATTCACCACTCCTGTCAATACCAGTTACCTAATTACATCATTCAAAAAACCAAAACAGATGTTATAAAGTCGTAAATAATGATTTCTCGATTGATCCGAACAGAAGGCCCTGGACCAAATCCAAAATTACATAATCTGTCCCCAATAAATTGTCCAAGTGACTCTTTTCTTTCATCCGACAATTTGTTAAACTAAATTATTAAATAAAAAAGCCCCGATTTTCTGAAATAATTAACGATTTAATTAATATTATAATAGTATTGCGCCGGATGATGAGAAATTTAATGACTTGCAAGTAAATTTTTCTGGATAAAAAATGCAATGAAAATTTGGGCGCAATATTTATATGTTCGGTTGTTAAAAATAATTTTTTTTTTCGCTTTATTTATTGTAGGTGTCATTATGGATGTGCCATTCGTGCTGGCCCGATTGGCATCGAGAAGAATTGGATATATTTTTGAGGATGTTTTTAGGTCGGCGATTGGAAGACTAGACTTGGAATGCGGGCGGAGTAAGTCCTTGATTGGGGCTCACAGCCGGTTTGCCCTTGGCCCATGGGTGGCCACAAGAATATCGACTTCCTCGTGATCCGAAGATATCGAACATGATGCTGAATATCGATTCTTCAAAAAAAAACTCCGCCTCTAAAAAAACTGCAATCGTTATATTTCGATTTTCAGGATAGAAAAGATAATATCTCGTTAAGCTTGCGAATTATTGGAACATAATTCTGCCAGGATGGGATTGAGATACATTGGGGAACAGAAAGCTGTAATCCACGCATGCCCGGTGCCATGTATCAGCATTTGTCTCGTTTACCGTCTGCAATTTATCTGTTTCAAGGATAGAGCCTTGTAATGATTTCCATTGTCCAACGATAAAAAAGTGATAAAAACGCGATAAAAGTGCGATAATAACGCGTTAATTTTCCCGTGAAAATGCGCGCAAGTGTGAAAATTTTTTAAATAACCGGTAGCTGAGTAACGCCGATCCGACGGGCGAAGGAAAATCGAAACGCTGGAGAATCACGTAAAAATTACCTCAGTTTATGACTTGTTGCCCAAGCAGTCCAACAGCCCATTCCATCTGAGATCTAATCTACCTCTCGCACATAAACCACCACTAAAAATTATTTCCAGTTACCGCAAATCGATCGGCGTCTGCTGTCCCCCATTTCCCTCACCCAAAATATCAGAAACTCCCTCGAAAACTCGCGAATGGCGCTACCGTCGATTGCACAAATATAATTATACGAAAAAAATGGAGGTCTCAAAATTCAGAGAGACAGCGGATCTCCGGACAGATGACCAGGGCCACCAAGCAGTTAAAAATCATGGGAACAAATATATTTGAGAAACTTACCGCCAAATCTAGAGCGTCACTCGCGCTATCAGTCATTTCACCCGCGGAATCGGTAGAGAAAAAAAAACTTTAAGAGACTCCTGGAGATCGGGAGGCTCTCGAGAGCTCGGAGAGGACTCGTGTCGTGTGTAGAAAAAAAAACAACGTACTCCATGAAAAGTAGGACGGTTCTAGTTGAACGGAGATGACAGGGACGAGGTGTAGAGTACACTCCCTGGATAAAATTGGTGCGGGGAATTTGTGCGCTCATTGCTACGCGCATCTGATTCTGCGTGCGGAGGGGTTTGCCGGCCTGGGGCGTCGCCATTTCACTGAATGAGACAAAAAAAAACATAATGGTGACGGGTACACCGTGTGAAATAAGAATATGTCACTCGTTTATTCATTCACGCGTTTATTGTTTTTTTTTTGTATTTCAGGTAATACTTGACGTACCACTGACGCGTCTGAGCCCGACGAAGACGATTCACTGACTGAATCGCCACTCCGGCACAACTCGCTCGCGTACGGAACAGCCATTAACATAAATTATCATCGTCGACGGTTACAGCACACCAACACACCATTCAACGGGTCATCGACGCAACATGGACGTCTATTTTGCCGTTTGGAGGAGAACTGGGTAGATGTGTTCTGGGAGGGAATCCAGGGTAAGACCCAGGGCCATTCTGTCGATGGGTCGCTCTTCCGCCGGTCGTAAATTCAGATGGAGAGGGAGAGGACCCGGTTTCCAGGTTATTGCCGGAGTTTTTGGTACCTGAAGCACTTTGAGAACATCTGGATGGTATTGTTGAGGGTAATGTTGAATATTTCGGGGTCAAATACTTCTAGGGGATTGAATTGTCTCGGTTATGGGTGAGAATTGATTTTTGAGATATCCTTGGGCTTTGGGAATTTAATTTTATATTTTGTGAGCTTTTTGTTGTGTTAATTTTGGGATTGAAATATTTTTCTGGCAATTTTTTAGATTTATTCTGAATCTGCGGATGTTCTGTCGGCGGGGGGAAGGTGTGGGCCATGCTGAGAGGGATTTATAATCTTCCTGGAATATTTCTGTGGAGAAACCTGGAACTTGAAGAAATCGCGATGGTTGTACCTGCAGACGGTAAGTTATCGACGGATTTTTTATCCGAAGTCAGTAACTGTTTATCAGCAGATGATAATGCAGAATATAAAGATCAGAATAATAACTATCTACCAAAGATTTCTCCTCACAAGTTCTCGCATTGATGTTAGATGGCCTCGACTACTTTCTCGTAAATTCCCGCCAAGAAATATTGTCACACGTAATCGTGCATAAATCTACATAAAAACCCAGGAAGCCTTCCAGAGTTCTCGTCACACCTCCGACAGTTTATCGAAACGCAAAAGAAAAAACAAAAAATATAGCTCAATTTCATATATTATTTTCTACCGCTTCGTTGAAGGGGGCGTTTGCACTATTCAAAGAAATTGGCGGGAAAATGCAAGAAAAAAAAATAGATATAAAAAGAAAGAGTAGGAAAACCGGAGCTCAGAAAACCATCAGCTCATTTGTCGCATGAAAAATGGTTGCCATTACGAATCATTAATAATTCGCGCATATTTTTTTCCGCGTCCGACTTTCCGCTTAGTTATCTGAATTCCTATGGCGATTTAATAGTTTGACTATCTGGGAAACTATCGAATTATTATATGAAACAGTAGGTTGGTGGAAAATTTATATTCATGGCTAAAGTATTTCTCATTCCGTTCCGCGTGGATCTTATCGATTGCGGTTGCCATCAACGCGGAAAAAGCCGTTAAACTTTGAGTTGTGAATATAAACGTGAATTCCTTGAGCTTTTCATACATTATCTTCAAGCCCCGTGAAGGTAGCACTTGAAATTTAATTATTTCGCTCGGAAAATATCTGAGTTCTAAAGGAATAATAATTAAATATAATATAATAATTACTAAACATAAATATAATAATTACGCGCAAAACTGGTAGTGATTTCTGAGAATCAATTCAAATTACAGATGAGATCTTCCATTTTACCGATCGCTCTCTGCTTTTTGGCGCTGGCTTTGACGGCGACGAGTGCAAGTAAGTGATTATCCATTTTTTTGATGATGTGGAATGGTTTGAAACGTGAAAATACGAAGCTTGGGGGTGAGGCGCCGGTTTTTTCGAAAAATTCTTATTGATTTTTCCAGAATAGATCAGAGAAAGCTCTGAATTCGCGTGATCGGCTTCACTCGATTAACTGTGACTGTATAAAATCAAAAAATCTTTTTAAAAAAAGCGTCCGGCAACTCTTGGTGGTCTTCCTACCGTCGCTTGACCATTACAATTTAGAAAATTGAGTAATAAATGGATTAAAACAATTCCTTGAGAAGAACTCACTCTCATTGTTCCATTTTTTTTCTGAGTGCAGAGAATATCGTCTGCTATTTCGCTAGCTGGTCGCACTATCGGCAGGGTAACGGGCGATTCACCACTGCCGATATTGATCCCAATATCTGCACCCACTACATCTGGAGTTTCGTGACAATCGAAGGAAACAGAATTGTCGTTTCTGACGGTGACGGTAGCAATGGAATCCGCGAGCTTACAGCTTTGCGCTCCCAGAATTCTGGAGCTAAAGTTCTCGTAGCTGTTGGTGGAGGCTCTGATAGCGTTGGTCCCAAATACTCGAACATGGTTTCCTCATGGCAGTCACGTAACGACTTCATCAACAGCGCTGTGGATGTTCTGAAGGAGTACAACCTCGATGGCCTGGATATGGACTGGGAATATCCGGCTTTCAATGGTGGCGTGCCCTCTGATCGCGAAAACTTTGTTCTGCTCCTGAAGGAACTGAGGGAACGATTCAATCAAGAAGGCGGTTATCTACTCACTGCCGCTGTCAACGCGGGACAATGGGCCGCAGAAACCGCTTACGACATCCCAGGGATCAGTCAACAGCTTGACTTCATCAACCTCATGACTTACGATTTCCACGGCTCTTGGGAATCTCAAACTGGACATCATGCTGGTCTTCACGCTAATGGAGACATCTCAGTCGTAAGTGTTCCTTCAATTCTCCTCAGACTTCTTCCTCGGTAATGATTTCATCTGGTGATGGATTATGCTGCGTAGGAATCGTGTGTCAAGTATTGGCTGGACAAAGGCTGCCCCAAGGACAAGCTAGTCGTTGGAGTACCGACGTACGGTAAGTCGTGGACTCTTGCGGATCCAAATAATCATGGAGTCGGTGCTCCTGCGGTAGGTGTTGGTCAACCTGGACCGTATACACAAGCACCTGGGACACTTGCCTACAACGAACTCTGCGAGCAAATCAATGCGGGGCAATGGACTGTCGTATTCGATGAACAGGCGTATGTTCCGTATGCTTACAACGGGAATCAATGGGTTGGCTACGAGAATGTCCAGTGCGTAACTTATTTTATGATCATTCCTCTTCAGAAATAATTAATTCATTCGTTTTTATCATCGCAGATCGGCAAAAGGCAAAGCCGGATTCCTCCGAGACTGGGGTCTAGCCGGGGCAATGGTTTGGACTATCGACTTCGATGACTTCAGGGGCTCGTGTGGAGAGAGATATCCCATTCTCAATGCCCTGAATGCGGTACTTCGGACCTGATGACTCCGAGATGATCAGAAAATGCAAATGAGAAAAACGTCATTTTTTTATTTTCCGGGTTTTTTTTCAGATTACTGATACGAACCACATATCACCGCTGAAGCGGTCAAACGGTCGCTGCGATATGCGGTTTTTTATCTTGTCTCTATCAATTAATACCCGGAAAATTATTGAGCTGACACTGTATTATAGAATGACCGAATAAAAGAGGATATTTAAAATTCAAGCGTCTTATTCCGTTTGCATCTGCCATCGCGTGCGTGACTAAGAAGAAAGCAAAAGATTTCAAGTGAGATTCGAACGATCACTCGTTGATAGTTTTGTTAAATATCAATAATTTCTGATGTAACGTTCCGTATTGGATAATAAACGGCAGATGAGATGGAATTCTCAATTTTCCTAGTGACTCTTTCCTTGTCAGTACTGGCTCTGGAAATAACAGCCGAGAGTGAGTAATTTTTATTTATTTCCGGAAGACATAAGTTTTTGGAAATGATTCCTGTAATTGCAGAAAAAGTCATCTGCTACTTCGCGAGTTGGTCCCAAAACCGCGCAGGGAAGGGAAAATTCACAGTCGCTGACATCGATGCATCCATTTGCACGCATTACATCTGGAGTTTTGTAAATATAGAAGACAATAAGATCGTCATCTCCAAGGGAAACGGTAGCAATGGAATCCGTGAGTTTGTTGCTCTGCATTCACGGAATCCTGAGGCTAAGCTGCTCGTCGCTGTAGGTGGAGCTGCAAACAGTGTTGGTGCTAATTACTCCAAGATGGTGTCCACCAAGCAATCACGAAATGAATTCATCGACAGTGCTGTGGATGTTTTGAAAGAGTACAATCTCGATGGGCTCGATATAGACTGGGAGTACCCCGCGTTCAAAGGCGGTGTGCCTTCGGATCGCGAGAACTTCGTTCTGCTCTTGAAGGAACTGAGGGAACGATTCAATCAAGACTATCTGCTTACTGTAGCACTTCATCCAGGAGAACGGATCGCGAAGAAGGCGTATGACATTCCGGGGATCAGTCAACACGTCGACTTTATTAATCTCATGACGTACAATTTCCATGGAGCTTGGGAAAATCGGACTGGTCATCCGTCTGGTCTTCATGGAAATGGTCAAATCTCAGTCGTAAGCATTACTTCCAGATCTTCTGATCATCCTCTAGCTGGAAAGTTCCTGGAGCTTTCGCTGAGTGATGATGTCGGTTTTGAGATTTGTCCGTTGTTTCCAGGAATCGTTGGTCAAATACTGGCTGGATAAAGGCAGCCCCAAGGAGAAGCTGATAGTCGGGATGACGGCGTACGGTAAATCCTGGACCCTGTCTGACCCAAATAGCCATGGAGTCGGTGCCAATGCTACTGGTGTCGGCCAACCTGGACTATACACAAAAAAACCTGGCACTCTTGCCTATTACGAACTCTGCGAACAAATCAACGCGGGAAAATTGACTGTCGTATTTGATGAACAAACGTACGCACCGTATGCGTATGGAGATAATCAGTGGGTTGGCTACGAAGATATCCGGTACTTGAAATATTCTATCTAATTATCCACTCCTACTCTTTCAGAACGCTTATTAATCATTTGATGGTCACAGGTCGGCAAAAGGCAAAGCCAGTTTTATCCAGAACATGGGACTTGCTGGAGCCATGCTCTGGACTATTGATCTAGATGACTTCAGAGGCAGTTGTAACGACAAATTTCCACTCCTAAAGAGTATCAATTCAATTCTTCGGAATTGATTGAGTTCTGTGAATACTAAGTGAATTAATTTCTCTTCCAAATCTGTTCTGTTCTGTTTTGTAATTTTTGTAAAGGGAATTGATTAAAACTTATACGCAAAATTAATTGGCACTAGATCGGCAATAACTTGAGATCATATTGCCGTACGCAGCATGTGTTGTTGTCGGTTATCTAGGGGACTGCAATACCTACAGCCAGTTCAGAAACTGAAAGCAACAGTTGGTAAGAAACGCACAATCTTTTCATGGATAAGAGCGATCTCTTTCTGTCCTCACAATTTCATACAATAATTCAACGAATTATCAACATTCGTTATTTCGTTCGGGCCCGAGCGTAAAAAATTCGACGTTTTTTTCCTCCAGTGGAGGAACTGTTTATAACCGATGGCATTTATTCCTCTAATTTTCTTTTTACAATAGGAAAATTTTAATGATATATGCAATCCTTAAAGTTTATGTGATGATTCGGATCTTTTGCCTTTAGATATTACATAGTTATGAAGACGTCAAGTCGGGTTTTTCGACATCGAGACGTCACTCAACGTCTTTTTCAACCAAGAAAAATCCCGAGGGATGAGTATTCTAGTACATATAACTGACACTGGTCGGAACTGGAACGAGCCTCACATATCATTGGAGATGACACCGAGCTCACCCATTTCACCTGAAGCAGCCTCCGCTGTCCGTTTGAATTGCAATCCCAAATTTTTGCACAACTGTACAATACATTTTTATCAACCAAAATCAAGAGTCGACAGTGAACGTTTTGGTCTTCCAAATTCTTTCCGTTCCCCAGTCGTTGGTAAAATAAAAATTTCCCAATTCACAGCCGACTATTATAAACATAAATAATATACCGGTGGGCTGGTGTAGTGGTTAAGGTCGTTGCCTCACAACGGATAGGTTCCAGGTTCGATTCCTGGCCGGGTAAAATGGTGAGATCTAATCAGCTTTAAAAAATCCTGATCAATCACCACACAGTCTCACCCGACTCGAATCGATGTAAAATAAACATAAAAAAAATAATAAACATAAATAAACAATGGATTCAAATAATCCAAATCATACTCCAACGTGGCGGAGTCATTATCATTGTAATCAGTCTGATGATAAATGGAATGAAGTGATGAACTTTGATATTTAAATACCAATAAACTATCAGTGGGATTTATTTCCCCCCCACCGGGTACAACAAAGAAAATTAATGAAAACTGGGAATTTCAGCTCAACTCGACGGTCGCTCCTCAATTTAAAATCCCCACCCTTCGACTCGCCGGCATTTTCCGATAGCCCCGGAGACTTTTATTTCCTTTGGTAAGGAGTCTTGAGTGACAGACCTCAACAAAGGCGAAGTGAAGCGAATAGACGTAACAACACGCCTGGGGAGAGTAGTAGTGGTGGCTTCTTCCGCTTTTTCCATTCCCCTCTGTACTCCACAACGAATGGCAAAGGGGTTTGCACTGCGTTAACCCTGCGAGTAAAACTATTACAATTCCTCGCGTGGCTATAGGGTAAGACCGTGAGTGGGTGGTTGGGTGGATTTCTCCCTTCAGCATCGCGCACCCGTCAAGGGAGATTTATAGCAACTCGAATTCCTCGACTACTAGTCGGCAGCGAAACCGAGGGGAAAGGGGCTCTTGCTGAGGGATGATGAGAGGAGAAGAGGGCTCTCGTCACTCTGACACTGCCATAAAACTCACTTCGCACTCCATCGTTTGGTTTTCAGTGTGTGCCGACGGTTTCATCGGGGCTTTTCAACGTCTGTCGACTTATTATCACCGGGTGTCAACCGAGGAAAATATCGGAGGCTATTTCAGCTAGTGTGGGAACCAACAACTCCTTCTCTCCCTTTTCGACAGATCAGTCAATGACTTTATGAATTGAGTTCAACTTGCTTCGCTTAATATTCCTATCTAAAAGGGAGATCGGTATTTATATCGAATTCAATCGAAACTCTCGATAGCTGAAGCCTAAAATCATTCATTGGCGCGTATGTACTGTACACGAAATTTTTTATGCCTGAAGAGTTCAGAGTCTGATTGACTTATCGGCATTAATAACCAGAAAATTTCATATGAATGTGTTATGTTTATTCTAGGGTGTTTCTATAAAATTTCAGGATCAAGTTTTTAAAAGTATGATCTTACAAATTAATAATTAATAATCTGTGATGGGAGACAAATAGTCGCGCGTTCGGTGTCTCGTTTCAATAAATTCCTCCCCGGGTAAAAAAAAATGTAATCGGAATATTTTTTTCAAATTTCCAAAAAAATTTCGTGAAAACTTTCCAGAAAATTTTTTTTATGAAACAAAAAAAAATCGGAAAACAAAACAATTTTATTTTTGGGACCGGTTTTGAAAATTTTTTTTTTAATTTGAATAGGAAACTATTTTTCATAATTTAGAGTGTGGATTTTTTTTAAATATTGAAAAATCAAAAAAGTAAGAAAAAAACAGGATAATTAAAAGAAAAAATTATAATAGCAAAAATTTCTAGAAAATGATGAAAAAAAATTTTCAAAACCTTTCCCAAAAATGAAATTGTTTTGTTTCCCGATAATTTTTTGTTTCAAAAGAAAAATTTTCCGAAAAGTTTTCGAGAAATGTTAAAAAAAAAAAAATTCCGATAACAATTTTTCTTCTACCCGGGTCGTGTGCGGTAAATGATCAATTATTACATGAGCCAGGAAAAGTTTTTCAACCTTCGGGGTTACATCCTTAAGAAATACAGTTGCGTAGCTGACGCTCACCCTTTCCGAGGTCAGTTAAGCGTCACCGAGATGTACATTGATTTACGATGGCAACTCTTTTGCATCGAATTGCCAAGGTCGAGCCAGAGGGAAACATCGAAACAACGGGATGGCAGAGATCCACATTTGCATAGCCCCACCGAGTCCTTGCATTTTATCTCCTGCATGGCTAACATTCCAAGGTCAAGTACCGATGGAACGACAAGCATCGCATTGTACTTGGGAAAGGGGTTTTTGAAACGCCATGACGCTTCATCCAACAGCTCTGGAAAGCATCAGAACCGTTACCCGGAAGCACCGAGAATCCACTCAGAGGATGTCCCATAAATTCCGGAAATAAAGGGTTAATTGACCCGAGACAATGGGAAAAACTGGACTACAATAAATCTCCGATAACCCTCCAGCCGCGAATTTTCTTCCACTTCTCCCGAATTCCCGCGAAGAGCACGAGATATAAATCAATTACTTGAATTATAAATTACAATGCAGAAGTTGGGGGATACAACCACCTGTTGATGCTGCAACCGAGTTAGCTTGTAGGGATAAAGGGTGAATGGGGGTGGCTATCTCGTAAATTCCCCGTGTCGTCTCCACTAATGTCCACATTTTCTGCATACACGACTGTTTAACTTGTCCTCACGCGTGATGATCCGTTCAATTCCCCACCAGCAATTCCATTTCATTGATTCAAATCGCTCGTTCAAAGAAATTAATTTCTCCCGTGCTATTTCAATCAGTCGAGATTCACCAGCAAATTGCGCTCGATTATTATCACAATCCGAATCTTGAAAAAAATCTTCGCTTCAATTGACGTTCGTTCATGAAGACCTGACGAGGTGCCATGTGTTCTCCACTGAAATTACATTCGCCTTTCAACTTCTTACTGATCTAAGCGAGGAAGAATAAACTTTTTCCATCCAGAATGTAATTAGTTCGTGCTGGAACACCTTCTGCTCACCTTCTGATCATTCGATAAGGATTTTAAAGAAATTTCCTGGGGGCGGGTTGCGTGCAAATGCCACGAAGACTAGCTTACGCCAATTCCCTGGGGCCGGAAACATTTCGGTTTAAACCGTATTACCCCGGGTAAAAAAAATGTAATCGGAATATTTTTTACAAATTAAAAAAAAAAATGGAAACAAAGAATTGTATTTTTGGGAAATGTTTTGAAAAATTTTTCAAAAATTCGGCTCGCAAATTTTTTTTAATCATTTTCTAGAAATTTTTACGAATATAATTTTTTTTTTAATTATACTGTTCTTTTTTTTACTTTTTTGATTTTTCAATATTCTCAAAAAATACGCCATCGAAATTATAAAAAAAAATTATCTATGCAAATTTTTGAAAAATTTTTCAAAACCTCTCCCAAAAATAAAATTGTTTAGTATTCCGATTTTTTTTGTTTCATAAAAATAATTTTCTGAAAAGTTTTGAAAATTTGGAAAAAACATTCCGATTACAATTTTTTTTTATCCGGGACATCCATTATTTATTATTATTATTGATTTTTCAATAATTGCTAAACATCACCCGAGCTAGCTGGGATTGACTCCTGAGTCTATTTATTTAAATGAATTTATTATTATTATTAATGTATCTATTTATTTAAATGTAATAAACAGTCCAGTGACTTTAAAATTAATGAAATTTATTGAAAAAAGGGAAACATCCGACGTAGTAAAATATAATTCAATACCTCTTACCTAAACGTCTATTCACTAATTAACCTGGCTCCCAATTAAACCCAATAAAATTAATTATAAAATTAAATCACTTGTTGTAAAATGTGAATGACAGGATTGGAACCAGTCAACCCCAGATTTTCATGCTGATGACAGATTGAACGAAAATTTCTCACCACAACCTGAGAATCAGAAGATCCAATCTCCTGAGGCCCCGATATCTTCACTTTGCATAAAGTCCATCCGATTTGCAATCCACCTCCCACGTATGTGGCTTGGCTGTCACTCCGCGAGCTCGTCTCTTCGACGTTGCGCCAATTGTTGACGATAGACAAAGAGAAGATGGATAAAAGGAGTGAGTAACAGAGACAATGAGGAATCCACAGTGGTTTTTTCTATTCTCTCTCCTGTCACTGGTTCGTATCCCTGCATTGTCACTACTCTCTCTGCATTCCTGCATGCTATTATCCACCATTGATGCACCTACTTGACTCCTGCATGGACTGAGAATCTCATCATCATTTATGAGAAGAGCTGATGTCAGTGATGATTCCAGGGGAATAATTGGTGAATTCAGGAGCAATGGGACATCATTATTCTCAATTGTTTTGAGGAAACAATAAAACTGTCGGATTTTTCGGGCCTTGGGACGTCGATTGAGTCAAAAGGGTCAGTTTGACGGTGCATTATACCAGGGATGAGAAGATGAACTGGAAATTGGATGCTCACTGCGGCGTTACGCCCGGGATAAAGTGAAACGGTAATACCTGAGGAATGAAGCCAAGGGGGAGGTCGCATTAATAAAACATTAAGGTTTTGTAGACGATGTATCGATGTAGTGTTTATATTATCTTCTTTGATGTCGACATGTGAATTGGACAGATTTGTTATTCAGACTACGTACATAAAAGTGGTGAAGTCTTGCTCCGCTCCGTTTGTGGACACAAGTCAGTGGGCCCTATCTTGGGCCTGATGCTGCTGGGGATACGAGACAGACGTGGACGAACGTTTCGCTTCTATATCCACCGTTCCGTTCGCCTGCCACTCAACATCGTGAATGCCTACAGTCAAGAGCTTTAGCTCCAATTTTTTTAGGGCCTCTGATCGTACCACTGGTGCAAATCTTCTTCATGTCCTTTTTTCCGGTTATTGTGGAAAGGATTAGGAAGTCTAGCCTAGACTTTGGGGAGATGGGGTTTAGGACTTGCATGTTTATTATTTTTTATCTCGGAAATTGATTTGAATGTCTGGGACTTGAAGGTAAATTATTGAATGTCTCAAGTTGATTCAAGTCTTTGATGAATAGGACTCAGATTTGTGGGTCTGAATATGGGACTTTTGAGTCCCAACTTGAGGCAATTGAAATTTACCACCATTTTTAAAATCGTCTTGAGTTACTTTACACGATCTAGGTTTCACATTTTTTATTTATATACTTCAAATCACATAATTTCGGGGCCTTGTGTAGATGTACGGGACTACTCCCCTCCTCTTCCCCTCAAATTTATGAATTGTAGGACGTAATATATTGCCAACAATTTAATTAAATGACTCGATCTTTCATTTATTGTTAACAAATGAAATTTACACGGGTAAAAAAAATTGTAATCGAAATATTTTTTCCAAATTTCCAAAAAATTTTTTTGAAACAAAAAAAAATCGGAAAACAATTTTATTTTT
>NW_011887806.1:290683-300648 GCF_000806365.1 Fopius arisanus | reverse complement strand
GTAGATGGAATTATTTTAGAGGAGGCATTACAGGGATATTATCGACCCTAGGGGTATTTTCACAGGTTCACATTGAAAATTCCAAGTGTGTTCATTGGTAATAGTATCGACATTCTTCGCAATGTCGCCTGTATATTTCGAGTTCGTGGTATGTATCTCTTTGTCTCTTTCCCATCGCAGCCTCTCTCTCATTGACTCCGTAGCGATCGTGAACCCTGACTCTTCATTAATCACTCGTCGTGGTATCAATGACTGGGTGAGTGACTGACGGCACAGGCGAGAGGTATTATACGAATATCTGAAGTCTCTGGCAACTGACGCCTCTCAGTCGATGCTACTACGTGGGAGGCTCTTCGATATAGGCCTGAATCACTCCAGTTTATCACAAATAAAAATGAAAAACGAGACAACAGAAACATATCATCCGAGACTAAAGAATATTTCATTTACCCTTCACTTATTTCGAAAACTGTCGGCAATAGTCGGTTCGCAAAAAAAAAAAAAATTACTGTGAAGAAATCGATTGCGTATATCTCGACAGCTGCGAGTCGTAGAAATATAAATAAAAAATTGATTTATTCGGAATAAAAATACCTGTATTTTGAGGTAAGATTTGTTACAGTTTTTGAGATAATTTCACGTGCAATCGGCGGAAGAGAAAAGACGAGAACCTTCGGTGGCGCCAAGATTGTCGGTGAGTTGCACTAATGACTGGTAAATTTTGAATGAGCTCAGGATAAATTAGTATTCATATTTATGGAATCACCAGGCGCCCTGAGGTACCTCGAGCCGCGGAATTCGTCCCATAAAAGTGAGAAGACCAGCGGGATGCAGGAGCGCACGAATTTCCGTCGCTCGGACACAACATTTTGACCATAAATAACTCAAGATTTCGTTATCTCCGGAGAACTAAATATTTCCTACCATCTCCAGGTAGCTTTTTAGCCTCTGAACAACATGGCATACCACCGAGTCCCTGATATCTCGGAAAAATTCGTAAACGACTGCTAAACCCGCGAGTCCGTGGATTTTCACCTTTTATTTCGCGGGTTAAAGGTTCCAGCCTTTTACTTCCTCACCCGACACTTTGTCCAGCGATTGCTCGCCCATTCGTGATTTACTACTACCAGTGGATCGTAACTTTTCCCCGATGACGGCGAGATTTTGTTGGAAAAATTTCAGATATGCTGCGGTTAAATTCGGGACTATTGAGAAAACGAGATATTCATAAATTATCAGCGACGGGTTACGCATTCTGCGCATTTACTTAAGAGGAATTAATCACCCTGGGGTATCGTATCGATAAAAATTATGCTGACGCGTTATTTATTACGTGCTATGAGGCATTTTACCTTTTTCATAGGTTAGGAAATTTACGGGAGCGGCGAAATTTTTGCAGAGAAATTTCTCAGCAGATTTTTGGAATGAGAAGAATTGTCTGTATTATTAAAAAATTTTTTTTTTGGTTTTCATTTTTAGTTTTTAACGGTCCGTTGATGTGCGATCGGTAGGCGCCGCATCATCGTTCGGTAGCTATTGAAGTGATTAAATTGATAACTGATATAACCTGCGTCGTGACTGGCGCTTGCAACTGACTCTATCACAATTATCTCCTTCTGTGATTCTCGCTCGGGTGGAGGTTTTATCCACACAGAAATATCATTCGGTGGGAAGGACCCCCCGCGGCTGTCACGCGATTGCATCGGTATCGAGTGGTTAGCTCTGGTGATCGAGGGGGAGGATGACTTGTGGGACTTTGTCTTCTGCGGGATCATTGTGTAGGGCCCGCCCCGCTCAAGCTCCTGTGAGTCTCGATCTGGGTCCAGCTGACCTCTCAATTCCAGAGAAATCCAAGGGAAATTCGATTTTTCATGTCGATCCTTACGAGATATCGAACTATCGAGTAAGTTTCACTTTTTTTCATACATGAACCGCGGGTAAAAAAAAAATTTTAATCGGAATATTTTTTAAATTTTCAAAAAATTTCTGGAAAACTTTTCAGAATTTTTTTTTACGAAACAAAAAAAAATTGGAAAACAAAACGATTTTATTTTTGAGAAAGGTTTTGAAAAATTTTTCAAAAACTTTAATAGGTTTTTTTTTTTTTATAATTTAGATAGCGTTTTTTTTTTTTTGAGAATATTGAAAAATCAAAAACGTGAGAAAACCATAGTATAATTAAAAGAAAAAATTATATTCGCAAGAATTTCTAGAAAATTGAAAAAAAAAAATTCTGAAACAAATTTTTAAAAAATACTAAAGCGTTTCCCGATTTTTTTTTGTTTCAAAAGAAAAATTTTCTGAAAAGTTTTCCAGAAATTTTTTGAAAATTAAGAAAAAATATTCCGATTACAATATTTTTTTACCCGTGACGTCACCAGAACGTGAAGAAAACAGCATTTGATATTTTATTTCTAATCTCCCACGACTTGACACAAATCTCAATCAATTCCAGTGATTAATTAATTTTTTTTCCCCTGAAAAAATTAAATATATCTTCCCTCGCGTTTCTTAACAATTCAACAGATTTATAAAATTCTCTTGGATATTATCGTTCACCCGTATGATCTCCCGTAAAATGGAAGGAGTGATTTATTCCTAATAAAAATGCCATCTAATCAATTCAAAATTCCAAGAAACTCCTGGAATTAATCATCAAATGCCGTCCCAATGGCGCGTGAATCTCACATCCATACAATTACAAGTCTGATTGGAGCGAGTAAAAAATCTCACTCAACTCATTGCTAAGAAGCCGAGCAGTTGCACTTATTATTACGATGATTGAAACTCACAACCGACAACTCTGGCAAATAACATTGCGGCCTATATTTAGTGATTTATAAAGGACCGCGTGTGTCGACTATTCCCTCAGCAAAAGCCTATAATTGGCGCGGTACAGGAAATTAATCGAGGCAGAAACGATGATCCGCTGAGAGGCACAAAAAGGGGTGAAAGAATTTAACTACCAACTTGCTGTTTTGATGCTTTTTTTTTTGTCTCATTTTTTTTACGTCATAGGTACCATTTAATAATTACAATTTAAATTATATATAATTATACGATTCTTACACGTGTACGGTGCTCTAGGTTTACGTATTTTCGTAATAAGTAGATAATTTTTATTTTTCATCATATTTTTTTTTCCCTTTAGCTAGACTATTTATGTATATTACATGGAATGAAGTAACATTTCATCAGAAAAAACGCTACGCGAACGTAATACTTTGAGCTTAATTTAAGGGAAATTTCCTTCAATTTTTTTCAAATAAATTTTATCCTCGAGCAAGGAAGAAAATAGTCATTAATTTGTTTTTACAATTTTCTGTACGACATTTTGAGGAGCGAGAGGAGAAAACAATTCACATTCAATAACAGAATAATATGAATCTCTCAGAATCGCGCAACATGAAAGATATATATTTGGCTCGCCATTGGTGAAAATAATCATTACAGAAACAGAACACACACTGAATGATAATTTTTTTTTTCTCTCGTAATTTCACGGCATTTTATCGCGTAGGTACGGAGCGTGTATCACGACACGCGGCGTATGAAAACAACAAAAAAAAAAGAAAAAAAAAAACCATAACGAAACAAATAAAATACAATATTAACACTGGACCAAGTCAATTATCAACAGACTCATTCTCAATATAATCGTAATGACAATAATAATCCATAATTTCAATAATCATATAATATTTTAATAATAATAATCGTTACTCAATCATTAAATACGACTTTCGTGATAAGAAATCGAGGAATATTCGACATTTTAATAAACAAAAGGTCAATTTGATGTACTAATTAAATTCACTCGAAATCTTGGTTTATAATTTATGTACAAATATCGTCTTAAAATTTTTCACACTAACCGTTTAAATCGTATACTCGTTTAATCCCTGTATGCCTCCGAATTTGCTTCCTCGTAACGCACGATCCTCGCTTTTACAATTTATATCAATCAACCATAACTAAACACATAGTGACGCATTTCATTATTTACTTAATTATTATTTCCTCATTTTAGTTCGTCCCATATCACAAGATATTACATCGAATTATGCACGGATGCACGTGCACGCACACCTGGCTAACAACGCACTTGTTAATTAATCATCCAATCAGGTTTTTTTAATCTCGAGATGAATGATCTCTCGTACGTAATAAGGAAGCGCAAGGGCTTCCGGTGGAGGTTTTCATAAATAGTCGCCATCCCTCATTCATCTTTGAACCTAGCATCGCGATCGATCGACATTTTTATCACGTGTGCACTATTTACAATGGACGCGGTATCGACAATCGAGTTATAACTCGGATGCATCGGTTTTCTTTTTATTTTTTTTTTGGCCAAGAACACTTTGAGCATTAGCAGGCAATCTTAAAATCTAAGAATCAAAGACGATTTTCTTGTTTTGCGTGTGAGCAACTGCTCCTCCATTTAATGTGACTTACAGATTTTTAATTAAAAATTTTGTCAACAATTGAGAGGTATGAAAATTTAGCCATCGAGTTACTTGCGCACGAGTGGAAGTTGAAGACGTAAGTACTTTTGAGATGATTTTCATTTTGTAATCAGCAGTCGGATGTGATTGTATCATCAATCAATCAAGACAGCCACTAAATATCTATGATCTTAACCACTAATGAGATTCATTAATCTCGCCCGCTGAGTCGGATCCCCGGCAGATGCATTTTGCGTTTTAATTTAAAATCTTTGTATATCTTAATTTCATTTGATATAAAATGCATTGCGTGGGATGGAGATCCTCTCGGAGCGCAGTCCAGTCTCAATTACAATGATCAGGTGCACAGCGACAGTGATAGAACTGTATCAGAATTTCTTGGATAACTTAAGTTTGGCTTTCCCTTCATCTTCAGCGATAGTCATTTGACTAGAATAGGACTAGAGGATATATCACAGATTTTCACCGGTAGCTCTTGTCCATTCAACGTGACAATGGAAAAAGCAATACTGAGGATGAGCTGACAGATAGCAAATATCCACAGCTAATCGTCAACCCTGGAATAGCTGTTCATCCCAAAATTGGATAGAGACGTGGTGATCACTAAGTGACAAATCGATCTAGTGCCTAGCAAGAAGTGAAGTACAATCATCTCAATCAGTTGTCAGGTACAAGCGAGTGAGACGGATGTACATTTGAAAGCCTTTAGAAATTCTGTTCGCCGTACATACCCGGAAACCGGACCGCATGTGCCCCGAGCTCGGCGGGCGAGAACTCGTCCTATGTGGCCAAATGGGCAAACTGGCCTGGGTGAGGTGCAAACTGGTAGGCATGACCATACGGCGACATGTGGTATGGTACTATGTTCATGCTCGCCATTTTGTGCTCCTTCTTCCACTTCATTCGACGATTTTGAAACCATATTTTTATTTGACGTTCCGTTAGACACAGCGCATGGGCTATTTCAATGCGTCGTCGTCTTGTGAGGTAACGGTTGAAGTGAAACTCCTTCTCAAGTTCCAATGTCTGGTACCTTGTGTATGATGTCCTCTGACGTTTCGTTTCTCCATTGGCATTCACAGTACCTGAAATGAGACAGAATTCATGAAATCAGCATTGATCAATTGTTCTTGAAAATGCATTTTCGCTTCGTCCACGATTTTGGCAATGGGCTGAGCAATTTTTATGATGGATTTAGGTTAGTATTAGGGGAAAGAACCGATCTTTGAAATGGCAGAGGAAACGCATCAATTGGCGCCAAGGAGGGACCTGGTGACGCCTTCTTTCAGAAGCGAACAATTAGAAGAACCGTCTATTAGTAACCCGTTTGGTCTATTTACAATCGGCCCATGACCCATTCAACTTTCCGTGCACATGTACACATCCAACGAGGCTCGTTAATTACATCAACGACTGCATGGCTGCTCCTGGATTACAGCTACCGGATCCCTGAGCTGGTCACTTGGCAGCTGTTTTCCCTATTTGCTTTGACACGCCTCGACCATAAATTTATTCTCCAACGCTATTATTACTGTACCCTCCTTGCACAATCGCACACCTACTCCTCCAGCGGTTATGAGAGACCCCCCTGGAACGAAATCCCCGGTCTTTCCTCTTACTGTAATCTCTTGCGAATTTACTTGATCAGGTAGTCTACGTTGTTCCGTTAGACTTAATCTATTTAGACGCTTTCCAATTGCTACGTAAATCAAGTCCCAGTATACAATTTACTCTCGCTCTGTGAATTTACTTGCGTGGATAAACACTCTTTCCTCGGGGTATCTTAAAGACTGCTGTCTTTAACTATCATTACGCGATTATCGGCTATTCATTGATGAAATGACCTCCTGCCATTTGTGAGAGCAAAATTGACTATTTTCGTCCTTCCAAATTTATTGACGGCCGCCATTACGAATCAGAGACGTCAGTCCCTCATAATTAAAAGAAGAATTACTGGCAAGAAAAGGAAGAGGGGATTTATTTCAATCTGGGGTTAATTCCCCGTCATTTCCGTCAAGATGGCGGTGGTTTCCGCGCGCGAAATTTGAATGCATTTTTAAGCAGAAATTTTATAGTGTGTACCACACATGATCCGCTGATGTGTAAAAACAAAAACATGGTTATGCTCTCTCTCTCCACTTCAGAGATCTTGTTTATGCATCACCAACGATCCACTCACCAATGCGGATATTAAAGTGGTGGCTCATTTGCAGCAATAATGAATACACTATTAATACGACTCTGGTTCGAGAGAGCGGGGGAAGTGAATATAAAGTGTAGACGCACTGAGCATTTATGAATGTGTTGAAAAAGGGGGAACATGGTAACAAACGTGTGGTTAAACTCTGAAGAGACCGCACACAGGAGCCCTCAGACTCTTCGGTTTGAGAAATGAGCTTAATGACTGCGTTATCGCTTTCCTCGCGATGTAACACGTCGTACAGTTAACGCAATTTTTGAGAAATATTACTTTTACGCAGGTGAAAATAATCGAATAATTAAGGTCGATTAAGGAGATAGAACTTACGAAGAGGAAAATGAACGACGAGACGTGCCACAATAAATCGTGAGTCTAATTTGTTTTTAATTTTTTTCAATTAATTTTTAATTTATTGAAAGCTCGTCTGCTATCACCACTCGACAGATATTTTTATATAAATTTTCAGTTTTTCTTGAGGGACATGCGACAAGGTCTTGTAATATTTTTGTTCCTCTTTCATTCATCGTAGGGGGAGAGCGTCTCTTTCTGATGGACAAAGGTTATGCAGCGTCCCACGTGGTGATGCCCCATGTATTATCCTCATATTGATGGTGTTCCCTGTATGTGTGCACCACCGGGGCATCCCCGATCCTCATCGTGTGATTAATTGATCTCAGTGTTCTCGTCGACATCGATACAGAACCCACAGTGTATATATTGTACATGTGATCCCGAGCGAATGGGTCTAGTACCCGAAGGCTGACGGGTTTGATTTTTTCCGCGACATTCCGGGGCGTTATAAGAATTGAAAAATACTCTCTTCCGGAGGAGAAAATAAAGAGAATCGTCCTGCATAGCGCACTGGAATGGAGAATCTATATAATCCTTTTCAATCTACCCGTCTTCGCATTCTTTTTACTCCATTTGTCAAAAAAGGATCGCATGAATAGCTTCCGCGGTTGCGAATTCATTTTTTACAGCTGTCATAACTCAGAGCTGTTTAAATATTTTCTCTCCTGGGGGGTTAATCCAGAATTTTAGTAGACAATTGTGGGGAGGCGAATCAAAACAGCGGTGAGTGAAAATAGATCAAACGCATTGGGAAAATCAAAACGATCTCAATCATGTGGTAGACGGTATCACGGAGGACCCTTCGGGGAGATTAATATCTGTCAACCTGAAGACATTTGCCGTCAAGTGAATAAATAAAAATAACCGGATAAAAATATCCACGGGTCGCTTTGTCCGGAAAAATCGATTGGACGTGGCAGCAGCCTTTTGGACTCGGAACATGTCTTCGGGACAACCCCGATTATCAAGACGAGAGTTCAACAGGAATTACACAACTTCCGATGCAAAATGCCCGTGAACAACGACTGCTGACATTTTCTGCCACGATATTCCCCTCGTGCGTTCTATTAAGAGCGAGGACGTGACATCGGGATGGCTGACACGACGACACGGCACCTCGCTTAGGCTCAACCATGTTCCCAACTCTCTTCCCCCCCTCGTGCCCCACCAAAAACTGTTCCCCTCAACATCAAGATGGCCGAGACAAAAAAATCCACGATTTTTTCAACAGCCATTTAACAGCGGCATTTTTTTTATCACTGCCCCTGCTTCAGATGAAAATGTTTTACGCATACACATCTTGGAAATGGAGATCTTAATAATCCTTGACGGCGATAAATCTCCCGTGTTTAATACCACGGCGTGTGATTCCACTGATTTCTTGGTGGTTGGTTTTCATGCAACTGTAGCTGAAGACTCTGTCGCTTTGAAGACTCACACGATTACCAGTTGGGATTAAGACACGGGGAAATATGTTTGGGATGTATTTTTGGAGGAGGAGAGACGGAGGTGAAATTAGCTTTGATGTCTTTGGATATTTTGGGTGGGAGCAGTGATAGCTGATAATGGAAGGTCAATCGGTGAAAAAATATTGGACATGTGATGGGAAAAGGATGAACTACCGCAAGCTAACTCCCAAGAGCTCCGTATCCCCTCGAAATTCACGGGACATTGACACAACCAACAAAGCAACTCCCCGCGATAATTCATAAATAACCGGAGCCCCCCACCCCCTCTCCTGGCAGTTATTAACCAATTACGATTAAATCTTTCTCCCTAGGTGGTCTGTGTCTCTGAACCCTAGAAGATCATTTCACTTCACTCCTGGGAATGCGAAGGCCATCAGATGGCGTTCAATTGATGATCCCGTCCTTTGATGATCTCGTATTGTAAATATGAGAAAAAAAGAAGAATGAGATGGACAAAGCGACCATCACCGGAGAGACGACGAATACAGGGCATCCTGGCGCATGGCCAGTCTCATTCGTACCAACGAATAGTGGTTAACTAAACCGGTGACATTCGCCAAAACGTCGACGGCGGTCTCGCCTTTCAGGCACAATTTAAATTTACCTTAAGCACATTTTGCGTCACTCTGTCAAAAAATAGGGGAAAACAGAGGAGTGATGCGATAGTGGCCTGCGTGTGACACTCGGGTATGTCAGGCATTTGACTCACTTCGCTGATTTGCGAGGTACGTCTACAGCAACAGCTGCAGAAACCAGAAGATTGCATTCAAGATTATTGCAAAATATCAAACGACCTGCTGATCTCTTCTCAATCCAGAGTACCGTCTTTTCGTCATTATGAATCATCGAGTCATTGAATTCAAGTGTTAGCAGATTGTCGTTCCTGGGAGTGGGATGGACGTCTCATCTGCTCGATTTTTGCCGTTTTTTTTATTTCACCGACGGTGGGAGAGGAGCGTACGAATAATTCATGCCGCTGTCTCTGACCCCCGCACACCAACCAGTGCAACAAAAAGTATTGAAATAAATTCCTGGAGGTTCGATGCCCCAAGCTCCACTTGATGGAATTCACCATGAGGAATTTGAATAAAATCCAGTGAATGTTAATGATTCGAGGTAAGGTGGGTGTGATTATGAGAATTGTGCGATAATTGATGGGAAATTGCGTCGACACGCTGGCTGACTTTATGAATCGATAAGATAAAAGTTATTCTCTCAACTATTAATTGTCGGTGTGTCTCGGGTGTTTGTAACCTCATGCTGACTGGTCTCGATGCACTGGCGTCCCGTTGCTGGAAAATTAATGACTTGCCTAGGCATCGGGGAACAATAGTCAGCTGGTACCGATGAGTCTCCACTCTGTGGTCAATAATTCGCGGTTCTACCGTTTTACAAGGTCTTGACAATATGTACCCAGGGTGACAGGTACTTATTAATTATCATGGGTAAAAAAAAATTGTCATCAGAATATTTTTTTCA